>NW_027212657.1:2500-15000 GCF_041682495.2 Bombus fervidus | reverse complement strand
AGCGCAGCGAGCGAGCAACGCTCGAGAGCCCGTCTGACTTTGAAAAATTTTCGTACCGAACGGTTATTTCCAGTTATTTCGCTTAAAAGCGTTGTGATGCGTATATATTTTTACATAAATGGGAATATCATGTATTCCTACGTCGGGATTAAGCGTTTATTTCGTCCCGAGAACGTTAAAAAAAAATTTTTAATCGAACCGTTTTTTCGAATTTTTTCGCTTAAAAGCGTTACAAGGTGCTAATATTTGTGCATAAATCGCTTTAGAATGACGTTTTACATCGGGATTAAGCGTTTATTTCGTCGCTGGAAAGTTATATAAAAAAAGTATGATCGCGCCCGGGACGTTGGAACTTAGTCGCATTCTCGACCGGTACGTAGGGACTTAGAAAAATTTTCGACCGAAAAGTTATTTCGAGTTATTTCGCTTAAAAGCGTTATAAGGTATGAATATTTTTATAGAAATCGTTATGGTTCGACGAATTCTAGTCGACTGTAACGATTTCGTTTTATTTTTTTAAAAAATTGCCCCCTCCGGACCGACATGACCGGGCGGTTGGCACTTCGTCGATCCCCCGGCCGGTACGTAGGGACTTAGAAAAATTCCGGTCCAAAAAGTTATTTCGAGTTATCTCGCTAAAAAGCGTTACGAGGTATGAATATTTTTATATAAATGGCAATATTATGTATTTCTACGTCGGGATTAAGCGTTTATTTCGTCCCGAGAACTTTAAAAAAAATTTTTTAATCGAACCGTTTTTTCGAATTTTTTCGCTTAAAAGCGTTACAAGGTACGAATATTCTTGCATAAATCGCTTTAGAATGACGTTTTACGTCGGGATTAAGCGTTTATTTCGTCGCTGGAAAGTTATATAAAAAAAGTATGATCGCGCCCGGGACGTTGGAACTTAGTCGCATTCTCGACCGGTACGTTGGGACTTAGAAAAATTTCGGACCGAAAAGTTTTTTCGAGTTATTTCGTTAAAAAGCGTTACGAGGTATGAATATTTTTATAGAAATCGTTATGGTTCGACGAATTCTAGTCGAACGTAACGATTTCGTTTTATTTTTTTAAAAAATTGCCCCCTCCGGACCGACATGACCGGGCGGTTGGCACTTCGTCGATCCCCCGGCCGGGACGTAGGGACTTAGAAAAATTCCGGACCGAAAAGTTATTTCGAGTTATCTCGCTTAAAAGCGTTATGATGCGTATATATTTTTACATAAATAGCAATATTACGTATTTCTACGTCGGGATTAAGCGTTTATTTCGTCCCGACAACGTTAAAAAAAAATTTTTAATCGAACCGTTTTTTCGAATTTTTTCGCTTAAAAGCGTTATAAGGTGCGAATATTCTTGCATAAATCGCTTTAAAATGACGTTTTACATCGGGATTAAGCGTTTATTTCGTCCCCGAAAGGTGCCGTAAAAAATTTACGATCGCGCCCGAGACGTTGGAACTTAGTCGCATTCTCGAGCGGTACGTTGGGACTTAGAAAAATTTCGGACCGAAACGTTATTTCGAGTTATTTCGCTTAAAAGCGTTACGAGGTATGAATATTTTTATAGAAATCGTTATGGTTCGACGAATTCTAGTCGAACGTAACGATTTCGTTTTATTTTTTTAAAAAATTGCCCCCTCCGGACCGACATGACCGGGAGGTTGGCACTTCGTCGATCCCCCGGCCGGTACGTAGGGACTTAGAAAAATTTCGGACCGAAAAGTTATTTCGAGTTATCTCGCTTAAAAGCGTTACGAGGTATGAATATTTTTATATAAATGGGAATATTATGTATTTCTACGTCGGGATTAAGCGTTTATTTCGTCCCGAGAACTTTAAAAAAAATTTTTTAATCGAACCGTTTTTTCGAATTTTTTCGCTTAAAAGCGTTACAAGGTGCTAATATTTGTGCATAAATCGCTTTAAAATGACGTTTTACATCGGGATTAAGCGTTTATTTCGTCGCTGGAAAGTTATATAAAAAAAGTACGATCGCGCCCGGGACGTTGGAACTTAGTCGCATTCTCGAGCGGTACGTAGGGACTTAGAAAAATTTCGGACCGAAAAGTTTTTTCGAGTTATTTCGTTAAAAAGCGTTATGAGGTACGAATATTTTTATATAAATGGGAATGTTATTAAGTTTTACGTCGGGATTAAACGTTTATTTGGTCCCGAAAACGTTAAAAAAAAATAGTGGACCGACGCGACTCGGCCCGTCGGACTTTGTCATACTCTCCACCGGTACGTAGGGACTTAGAAAAATTTTCGACCGAAAAGTTTTTTCGAGTTATTTCGCTTAAAAGTGTTATAAGGTATGAATATTTTTATATAAATCGCTATATTATTATATTTTACGTCGGGATTAAACGTTTATTTGGTCCCGAAAACGTTAAAGAAAAATAGTGGACCGACGCGACTCGGCCCGTCGGACTTGGTCATACTCTCCACCGGTACGTAGGGACTTAGAAAAATTTTCGACCGAAAAGTTTTTTCGAGTTATTTCGCTTAAAAGTGTTATAAGGTATGAATATTTTTATATAAATCGCTATATTATTATATTTTACGTCGGGATTAAACGTTTATTTGGTCCCGAAAACGTTAAAAAAAAATAGTGGACCGACGCGACTCGGCCCGTCGGACTTGGTCATACTCTCCACCGGTACGTAGGGACTTAGAAAAATTTTCGACCGAAAAGTTTTTTCGAGTTATTTCGCTTAAAAGTGTTATAAGGTATGAATATTTTTATATAAATCGCTATATTATTATATTTTACGTCGGGATTAAACGTTTATTTGGTCCCGAAAACGTTAAAAAAAAATAGTGGACCGACGCGACTCGGCCCGTCGGACTTGGTCATACTCTCCACCGGTACGTAGGGACTTAGAAAAATTTTCGACCGAAAAGTTTTTTCGAGTTATTTCGTTAAAAAGCGTTATAAGGTACGAATATTTTTATATAAATCGCTATATTATTATATTTTACGTCGGGATTAAACGTTTATTTGGTCCCGAAAACGTTAAAGAAAAATAGTGGACCGACGCGACTCGGCCCGTCGGACTTGGTCATACTCTCCACCGGTACGTAGGGACTTAGAAAAATTTTCGACCGAAAAGTTTTTTCGAGTTATTTCGTTAAAAAGCGTTATAAGGTACGAATATTTTTATATAAATCGCTATATTATTATATTTTACGTCGGGATTAAACGTTTATTTGGTCCCGAAAACGTTAAAAAAAAATAGTGGACCGACGCGACTCGGCCCGTCGGACTTGGTCATACTCTCCACCGGTACGTAGGGACTTAGAAAAATTTTCGACCGAAAAGTTTTTTCGAGTTATTTCGTTAAAAAGCGTTATGAGGTATTAATATTTTTATATAAATCGTTGTATTATTATATTTTACGTCGGGATTAAACGTTTATTTGGTCCCGAAAACGTTAAAAAAAAATTTTTTATTCGAAAGGTTTTTTTGAATTATTTCGCTTAAAAGCGTTATAAGGTGCGAATATTCTTGCATAAATCGCTTTAAAATGACGTTTTACATCGGGATTAAGCATTTATTTCGTCGCTGAAAAGTTATATAAAAAAAGTATGATCGCGCCCGGGACGTTGGAACTTAGTCGCATTCTCGAGCGGTACGTAGGGACTTAGAAAAATTTCGGACCGAAAAGTTTTTTCGAGTTATTTCGTTAAAAAGCGTTATGAGGTATGAATATTTTTATATAAATCGCTATATTATTGTATTTTACGTCGGGATTAAACGTTTATTTCGTCCGTGGAAGGTTAAAAAAAAACGGACGGATACGACCGGGCCTTTGGAACTTTGTCTCATTCTGGACCGGTACGTTGGGACTTAGAAAAATTTCGGCCGGCGGAAAAGTCCGAAATACTTATTTCGAGTTATTTCGTTAAAAAGCGTTATAAGGTATAAATATTTTTGCGGAAACGGTTATATCTCTATTAAATACAACTGGATTAAACGTTTTTTCGAATTTTTTAAAAAATTTGTGTTCGACGAACTGACACGACTGCGATATTTGTTTAATTATTTCGTTAATTAACGTTGCAAGGTATATATTTTTTTGCATATTTCTCGTTGTTTCAACGTGTTCTAATCGATTAAGAACGTGGTTTTTGTCCGTATTCGTTAAAAGAGGTGGTTTACTGATGCGATTTTGAAAAAAAAAAAAAAAATTAAATTTTTCGATAAAAACTCGTTTAAAATATTAAAATAAGCGGTGCGTTAAAATATCTCGACGATAGGACGTTTTATAAGGGTACTTTATTGGAACAAAGTGGTCGAGCGTTTCAGAGACTAAGTCCGACGGTACGTTGGGACTTAGAAAAATTTCGGCCGGCGGAAAAGTCCGAAAAGCTTATTTCGAGTTATTTCGTTAAAAAGCGTTATAAGGTATAAATATTTTTGCAGAAACGGTTATATCTCTATTAAATACAACTGGATTAAACGTTTTTTTCGAATTTTTTAAAAAATTAGTGTCCGTCGAACTGACACGACTGCGATATTTGTTTAATTTTTTCGTTAATTAACGTTGCAAGGTATATATTTTTTTGCATATTTCTCGTTGTTTTAACGTGTTCTAATCGATTAAGAACGTGGTTTTTGTCCGTATTCGTTAAAAGAGGTGGTTTACTGATGCGATTTTGAAAAAAAAAAAAAAATTAAATTTTTCGATAAAAACTCGTTTGAAATATTAAAATAAGCGGTGCGTTAAAATATCTCGACGATAGGATGTTTTCTAAGGGTAGTTTATTCGAAAAAAGTGGTCGAGCGTTTCAGAGACTAAGTCCGACGGTACGCTCTAACGGAGGTTTTACATGGTAAGCGCCCGGCCGCTGGCCCGGCCGGCGCCGACCGTCCGGCCGGCGCTTTGGTATCTATAAGAGACACGTCGAGTCGGACGGTCCGGACGGAACAGCGTCGAGCGCGTGGCTATTCTACGGCCTCGGTTGAGAATTCAGTCACCGCTCCTCGAGTCTTAGTGAACTTTTTTACTATTTCTCGACTGTTCCTTCGTTCTCGTATCGACTCTTTCTCTACACTGCTGCGCCGCGGGTCGCTGTCCTGGACGTAATGACCAAATAACGTGGCAAGGTTCCCCTTAGTCGGGAAGCTGGATCCTGTATGCTCGCACTAACTTTAAAAAAAGTTAGGGCAGTGTGCTTGTTACTAACTGAGTATCAATTCATGCTGGTTCGGCAGAGACCGTTCCAAAACTTATGTTATAGCGTACGCAGTACGTTTTAAACATACGAAAGGCTAATGGGGAGCGTACTACCTTTTAGGAAGTGCGTTCTTTCTGATTGGAGAATATCAAAAGAACGAACGAATATGTTTCTTACGAGGACGGTACGTTCAGCATGCAGTTTACGTGCTTTTTACCGCTAAGGCATATTCGTTCAACCAACAAACCATTCTTACAGAATGATCCTATGAACAGAATGATCTTAAAATATTCCACACAAACAATCAAACGAACGAAAGAAAGTAAAGAGAGAGTGGCGAAATGAGAGAGAGTAGTGGCGTTCGACGTTACAACGGGAATTAAAAGGGTGTCGTCGAACGTTCACTAAGAACGAAAAGTCTCGTCGTACGGTGTTACGGACCCACCTACGACACTCTGAGGCTATTTTAAAAAGAGAGTCTTTTGACTCTAATATATAATATATATATAAAATACAAAGTTCCCTGGTTGATCCTGCCAGTAGTCATATGCTTGTCTCAAAGATTAAGCCATGCATGTCTCAGTACATGCCGCATTAAGGTGAAACCGCGAATGGCTCATTAAATCAGTTATGGTTTCTTAGATCATACTTAAACTTACTTGGATAACTGTGGTAATTCTAGAGCTAATACATGCAAACAGATTCGTACCAGAGATGGTACGAATGCTTTTATTAGATCAAAACCAATCGGTGGCGGATGGCTCGTCCGTTCGTCCATCGTTTGTTTTGGTGACTCTGAATAACTTTGTGCTGATCGCATGGTCATCTAGCACCGGCGACGCATCTTTCAAATGTCTGCCTTATCAACTGTCGATGGTAGGTTCTGCGCCTACCATGGTTGTAACGGGTAACGGGGAATCAGGGTTCGATTCCGGAGAGGGAGCCTGAGAAACAGCTACCACATCCAAGGAAGGCAGCAGGCGCGCAAATTACCCACTCCCGGCACGGGGAGGTAGTGACGAAAAATAACGATACGGGACTCATCCGAGGCCCCGTAATCGGAATGAGTACACTTTAAATCCTTTAACGAGGACCAATTGGAGGGCAAGTCTGGTGCCAGCAGCCGCGGTAATTCCAGCTCCAATAGCGTATATTAAAGTTGTTGCGGTTAAAAAGCTCGTAGTTGAATCTGTGTGTCACAGTGTCGGTTCACCGCTCGCGGTGTTTAACTGGCATTATGTGGTACGTCCTATCGGTGGGCTTAGCTCCTCGCGGGGCGGTCCAACTAATATCCCATCGCGGTGCTCTTCACTGAGTGTCGAGGTGGGCCGATACGTTTACTTTGAACAAATTAGAGTGCTTAAAGCAGGCTACCTTCGCCTGAATACTGTGTGCATGGAATAATGGAATAGGACCTCGGTTCTATTTTGTTGGTTTTCGGAGCCCCGAGGTAATGATTAATAGGGACAGATGGGGGCATTCGTATTGCGACGTTAGAGGTGAAATTCTTGGATCGTCGCAAGACGGACAGAAGCGAAAGCATTTGCCAAAAATGTTTTCATTAATCAAGAACGAAAGTTAGAGGTTCGAAGGCGATCAGATACCGCCCTAGTTCTAACCATAAACGATGCCAGCCAGCGATCCGCCGAAGTTCCTCCGATGACTCGGCGGGCAGCTTCCGGGAAACCAAAGCTTTTGGGTTCCGGGGGAAGTATGGTTGCAAAGCTGAAACTTAAAGGAATTGACGGAAGGGCACCACCAGGAGTGGAGCCTGCGGCTTAATTTGACTCAACACGGGAAACCTCACCAGGCCCGGACACCGGAAGGATTGACAGATTGATAGCTCTTTCTTGATTCGGTGGGTGGTGGTGCATGGCCGTTCTTAGTTGGTGGAGCGATTTGTCTGGTTAATTCCGATAACGAACGAGACTCTAGCCTGCTAAATAGACGTAAATTATGGTATCTCGAAGGCCCCCGGCTTCGGTCGGCGGGTTTTTACTACCAACGTACAAACAAATCTTCTTAGAGGAACAGGCGGCTTCTAGCCGCACGAGATTGAGCAATAACAGGTCTGTGATGCCCTTAGATGTTCTGGGCCGCACGCGCGCTACACTGAAGGAATCAGCGTGTTTTCCCTGGCCGAAAGGCCCGGGTAACCCGCTGAACCTCCTTCGTGCTAGGGATTGGGGCTTGCAATTATTCCCCATGAACGAGGAATTCCCAGTAAGCGCGAGTCATAAGCTCGCGTTGATTACGTCCCTGCCCTTTGTACACACCGCCCGTCGCTACTACCGATTGAATGATTTAGTGAGGTCTTCGGACTGGTGCGCGGCCAATGTGATAAGCATTGCCGATGTTACCGGGAAGATGACCAAACTTGATCATTTAGAGGAAGTAAAAGTCGTAACAAGGTTTCCGTAGGTGAACCTGCGGAAGGATCATTAACGAAAAATACAAAAACACAAAGAATATATTTGACTTGAACACTGTATAATAAAATATATATAATATCGTCGGTAAGGAGCCGTACTCCTCCTATATCGACACAAAGTATATACGACGTATTAACAAGCTATATACTTTGACAAAAGCCAAATTTTTTACAATAAGGAGGTGGGAGACGCTCCAGTTACGAAACTATACGAAGAGTGTGGCACTCTCTCTCGATCATCGGGATGAAGAGATATACTTTTACACGAATAATTCGAGGCGCCTGCGTGAGGTCGTACACAGAAAGACCCGCCGTCTCCGAATAATATTATAACAAACGAAAAACTTAAAAATATTCTCGAGGCGCCTGCGTGAGGTCGTAAACAGAAAGACCCGCCGTCTCCGAATAATATAACACACGGAAAACTTAAAAAGATTCTCGAGGCGCTTGCGTGAGGTCGTACACAGAAAGACCCGCCGTCTCCGAATCCTATAACACGAAACCGCTACTATTAATAATAATAATAATAATAATAATAACGATATGTGAGGGAACTTGAGCTGAACACATATCGAAAAAACTAAAAGTTACAGTGGAAACCACGTGTAATGAGAAATGCGATCGAGGCGCCTGCGTGAGGTCGTACACAGAAAGACCCGCCGTCACGATCTCGTATTTCGTATTTGCATCGTGGAAATCCAACGAACGAACAATATAATATATAAACTAAAATCTCTAAAGTGCCTCGTGTCGGAGAGATCACTGCTCACACCTCTTCTATATTTCGTAGTTGCGTTGCGTAGGCCTCACCTCCTAGCAACGGGACATAAGGAAGACTGCTCTTTGGGATCGAACGAAGCGTCTATAACGAGTCGTCGACGAGAGCGAAAGAACGCGAATAGCGAGCCGCAGAAAAATAGGATACCGAATTATATATCTTCGAAGGTTCTCTTCGAAGATCCATGGATACCTATATCTGCGCGTCTCCAGCTATCTCGCGCGTCTCTCCAAACTCTCGTCGTTCCTCGAAACGTGCTTCCTACCCAAAGGGCGTTCGTTCTTCCTATGTCGTTTCGTTGTCGTTCGTTTCAACGGCGAACGATATACGATGTTCGACAAAACGAAACCACGTTGTACGTTCGTACTCGTGGATCGGGTAACCTAGAACGAAAACGCATTGCGTGGATGTTGGCCCGAAAAGATATATACCAGTGCGAGTGATGGTAAAGAGTATAACGATTCTTAACTAGACGAAGTTGGTTCGGAGGGGACCGCCGGCCGTCTCTCTATCCTCGCGAGTCTAATGCCTCGTTCCGTCGCTAGAGTTTTTCAAACTCTGCTTCTGGCTATCGGGAAGAATAGACCGCGCGCGAGGAAGAGGAACGACGACCGTGCGCGTCCCATCGATTTTTTTTATTTTTACCTGAACCACCGAAGTCGATTCAGAGGGGACCGCCGGCCGTCTCTCTATCCTCGTTGTCGTGAGTCATATGCCTCGTTCCGTCGCTAGAGTTTTTCAAACTCTGCTTCTGGCTATCGGGAAGAAACGACCGCGCGAGGAAGACGACGACGACGACCGTGCGCGTCCCATCGAATTTTTTTTTATTTTTACCTGATCGACGGAAGTTTCGTCCGGTTCGTCTCTTTTACCATCGTCTCGTCGACCCGTTCAGAGGGGACCGCCTGTCCATATCCTCGTTGTCGTGAGTCATATGCCTCGTTCCGTCGCTAGAGTTTTTCAAACTCTGCTTCTGGCTATCGGGAAGAAACGACCGCGCGAGGCCGATGGCTGCGAGTCCCATCGAATTTTTTTTAAACGCACGCACACACATACACCTGAACGGAGATGCGTTCCTTTTCGTCGCGATTTTTCGCGCTTTAGTCGTCGTTGTCGCCATCCGTTCGGAGGGGACCGCCGGCCGTCTCTCTATCCTCGTTGTCGAGAGTCTAATGCCTCGTTCCGTCGCTAGAGTTTTTCAAACTCTGCTTCTGGCTATCGGGAAGAAAAGACCGCGCGAGGAAGAGGAAGGACGACCGTGCGCGTCCCTTTCGAATTTTTTTTTATTTTTACCTGAGCGACCAAAGTGGATTCAGAGGGGACCGCCGGCCGTCTCTCTATCTTCGTTGTCGCGAGTCTAATGCCTCGTTCCGTCGCTAGAGTTTTTCAAACTCTGCTTCTGGCTATCGGGAAGAATAGACCGCGCGCGAGGAAGAGGAAGGACGACCGTGCGCGTCCCATCGATTTTTTTTATTTTTACCTGAACCACCGAAGTCGATTCAGAGGGGACCGCCGGCCGTGTCTGTATCCTCGTTGTCGAGAGTCTAATGCCTCGTTCCGTCGCTAGAGTTTTTCAAACTCTGCTTCTGGCTATCGGGAAGAAACGACCGCGCGAGGAAGACTACGACCGTGCGCGTCCCATCGATTTTTTTTTACCCGAACGATGGAGATGCATATCGGCTGTTTGCTTCGAATAACTGGACGAGAGGAACGAACATATATATATATCATGGGCTAGCCACCGTGCGCTTTCTTCGCGAGATCGTGTGCTGTACAGAGGATTCAGAATCGGGTGTTATATCCCCGTCGTTTCCTGACGAACGGAGCTTCGATCTCGTTGGTTGTTATATATTATAATGCACTTTACGCCCGGTCGGCGGGCTGCGTGTGTCGTCGCGCAGTCCGTCCGATTTCGTTTTCGAACGTATTTTCGTGTCGTCAATCATATGGCGACTTCCGCGCGTTCGATTCCCGTTGGTCGGACGTTTGTCGGATATCGGCTTCTTTCGAACCGAGAATAAGAGTACAAAAACCTGAGTACACAAACAAAAATCCATGCATAAACGATTACCCTGAACGGTGGATCACTTGGCTCGTGGGTCGATGAAGAACGCAGCTAATTGCGCGTCAACGTGTGAACTGCAGGACACATGAACATCGACATTTCGAACGCACATTGCGGTCCACGGATACAATTCCTGGACCACGCCTGGCTGAGGGTTGCTCACGTAAACCTAAGACTGCTTGCGTTGCGTATCGTTGCTCTCGGTCCGTATCTCTCTGTTCTTTCTTGCCTCGTCGACAGCCCGCCGTCGTTCGTTTTATCTTTAAACGAACGTTTCTGAGTCGGAGGACGAGCGCCAAGCAAAAGAATACGAATTAAAGAGCGGTCGAGGGCTCGTACGCGACGTACGAGCGATTGTTGGACGTTCGTCGGCGTTCGTCGCTGGATCGTGTGGAGACCGGCGTACGCATGCTCTCGATACAAATATATATGAAAAATCTATCGCGTTCACGGGAGACTCGCAAAACTACCTCCGTCTCTTCTCTGTCCCTTCTTGGCTTGACAACCCGCCGTCGTTCGTGTTTTACGAACGTTTCTGAGTCGGACGAAGCGCAAGAAGAAGGATACGAATTAAAAGAGCGCGGAGAGAACCGTCGTCGTCGACGCGGTTATCGAGATACACAGAGCGAGTTTTCTTCGTGGCCGATTTTTTTTTTCTTTTTGTATCAGCCTCTGCTACGTTTTGTTAGTCTTCGATAAGCACGAATGACCGCGCCCCCGACGTCGTCTTAAATGAATTTTTGGCGAGACTGAGAGAAAGCAAAAATATTTTTGAACAAAGTCAGTCGAGAGAGGAGAGAAAAGAGAACCAAGATATTAAAACCTAAACCTAAACTTGGTGGCGTAACGAAAAACTGTGTGCCTTAAAGAAACACAACCGTCTTTTCATCAAGATGTTTTTACTCGTACAGCCCCAGGGATCGAATACCCACTCCGTCTGTTCGTGCGGCAGAGATGTATTCTGCAGGCGCGAGACGACTGACGAGAAGACAACGAGGACCGTCGCATCGATGGGTCGTCGTTGCGTTTTTCATCCTCTGTGCTTTTTTCTGTTCTTCGCGAACCCAGAGAAAGCCGTAGATCCGGGAACGGACACACGAGATTTCTTCGAACGCTGATGACTTAGGGAGATGATCCCCAGCGTTGCGCGGAGATCGGAGAGTACGCGTACATGTATCGGGACGAATTTTTCCCCGTCGGTCGCGTATCTCTCTGCCCGCGCGCCTGGCCCAAAGCCACGTTCGTCGGAAATCAACGAAAAGTGTGTTACGATCTAGCGTGCGTCTACGATCGGCTATATTTAAGGGTGACGAAGAAGAGAAAAGCTCACGGTGTTGCGCAACGTTTCTGTACTCGATTTTAAGATGTGCATGTGAGTCCGTTACAAAGTTGTTCGGATCGTCGAAAATAGTCGTTTTCGTCGTCGTGCGAAAGAGAATAATCTCTGACATTGGCACGGAGAGATCGCGCAGAGGAAGAGAACGATCCTCTTTGGCGAGGCTCGAGAAAGACTAACGAAACTTGATTAGAGACGAGGTATACACGCGCCGTACGTACGACGTACGCGCGTGTGATTTTTTTTTGCTTTAAGGCGATTCGGCGCTCCGAGTATTAGAGAAAAAGAGATCGTTGGTCATCCCATGTCTCTTCGTCGTCTATCGCTGGACCGCGCATCCTAACGTATCGCCGGTCGTCCAGTCCCCGAGTAATAAATTCACCCCGTTGTGTACGTCTCGCGCTCGCTTTTCCACTTGCGTGAGTTCCCGTGCGTTTTCGTCGTTGGTACAGAGCAAAGAAACCGATATGTTATATACATGTCGCGTGTTCGATCTCTGTGCCAGCAATAACAGGCGAAAACAAGGAACCGCTGGAATCGTCGAGAAGAGAGAAACGGCTACGGGAGATATATTATACATAACACGTGTATATATATATATATATATTATACAAAGAGGACGGGCGTTAAAAACCGGAGATCGTTACGGGTGTCTTGCGTGAGTCTTAGCTCGAACATGATACGACGAACGAAGTTTAAAAGGCACT
>NW_027212656.1:35000-37702 GCF_041682495.2 Bombus fervidus | reverse complement strand
TAAGCGAAATAACTCGAAAAAACTTTTCGGTCGAAAATTTTTCTAAGTCCCTACGTACCGGTGGAGAGTATGACAAAGTCCGACGGGCCGAGTCGCGTCGGTCCACTATTTTTTTTTAACGTTTTCGGGACCAAATAAACGTTTAATCCCGACGTAAAACTTAATAACATTCCCATTTATATAAAAATATTCGTACCTCATAACGCTTTTTAACGAAATAACTCGAAAAAACTTTTCGGTCCGAAATTTTTCTAAGTCCCTACGTACCGCTCGAGAATGCGACTAAGTTCCAACGTCCCGGGCGCGATCGTACTTTTTTTATATAACTTTCCAGCGACGAAATAAACGCTTAATCCCGATGTAAAACGTCATTTTAAAGCGATTTATGCACAAATATTAGCACCTTGTAACGCTTTTAAGCGAAAAAATTCGAAAAAACGGTTCGATTAAAAAATTTTTTTTAAAGTTCTCGGGACGAAATAAACGCTTAATCCCGACGTAGAAATACATAATATTCCCATTTATATAAAAATATTCATACCTCGTAACGCTTTTAAGCGAGATAACTCGAAATAACTTTTCGGTCCGAAATTTTTCTAAGTCCCTACGTACCGGCCGGGGGATCGACGAAGTGCCAACCTCCCGGTCATGTCGGTCCGGAGGGGGCAATTTTTTAAAAAAATAAAACGAAATCGTTACGTTCGACTAGAATTCGTCGAACCATAACGATTTCTATAAAAATATTCATACCTCGTAACGCTTTTAAGCGAAATAACTCGAAATAACGTTTCGGTCCGAAATTTTTCTAAGTCCCAACGTACCGCTCGAGAATGCGACTAAGTTCCAACGTCTCGGGCGCGATCGTAAATTTTTTACGGCACCTTTCGGGGACGAAATAAACGCTTAATCCCGATGTAAAACGTCATTTTAAAGCGATTTATGCAAGAATATTCGCACCTTATAACGCTTTTAAGCGAAAAAATTCGAAAAAACGGTTCGATTAAAAATTTTTTTTTAACGTTGTCGGGACGAAATAAACGCTTAATCCCGACGTAGAAATACGTAATATTGCTATTTATGTAAAAATATATACGCATCATAACGCTTTTAAGCGAGATAACTCGAAATAACTTTTCGGTCCGGAATTTTTCTAAGTCCCTACGTCCCGGCCGGGGGATCGACGAAGTGCCAACCGCCCGGTCATGTCGGTCCGGAGGGGGCAATTTTTTAAAAAAATAAAACGAAATCGTTACGTTCGACTAGAATTCGTCGAACCATAACGATTTCTATAAAAATATTCATACCTCGTAACGCTTTTTAACGAAATAACTCGAAAAAACTTTTCGGTCCGAAATTTTTCTAAGTCCCAACGTACCGGTCGAGAATGCGACTAAGTTCCAACGTCCCGGGCGCGATCATACTTTTTTTATATAACTTTCCAGCGACGAAATAAAGCTTAATCCCGACGTAAAACGTCATTCTAAAGCGATTTATGCAAGAATATTCGTACCTTGTAACGCTTTTAAGCGAAAAAATTCGAAAAAACGGTTCGATTAAAAAATTTTTTTTAAAGTTCTCGGGACGAAATAAACGCTTAATCCCGACGTAGAAATACATAATATTGCCATTTATATAAAAATATTCATACCTCGTAACGCTTTTTAGCGAGATAACTCGAAATAACTTTTTGGACCGGAATTTTTCTAAGTCCCTACGTACCGGCCGGGGGATCGACGAAGTGCCAACCGCCCGGTCATGTCGGTCCGGAGGGGGCAATTTTTTAAAAAAATAAAACGAAATCGTTACAGTCGACTAGAATTCGTCGAACCATAACGATTTCTATAAAAATATTCATACCTTATAACGCTTTTAAGCGAAATAACTCGAAATAACTTTTCGGTCGAAAATTTTTCTAAGTCCCTACGTACCGGTCGAGAATGCGACTAAGTTCCAACGTCCCGGGCGCGATCATACTTTTTTTATATAACTTTCCAGCGACGAAATAAACGCTTAATCCCGATGTAAAACGTCATTCTAAAGCGATTTATGCACAAATATTAGCACCTTGTAACGCTTTTAAGCGAAAAAATTCGAAAAAACGGTTCGATTAAAAATTTTTTTTTAACGTTCTCGGGACGAAATAAACGCTTAATCCCGACGTAGGAATACATGATATTCCCATTTATGTAAAAATATATACGCATCACAACGCTTTTAAGCGAAATAACTGGAAATAACCGTTCGGTACGAAAATTTTTCAAAGTCAGACGGGCTCTCGAGCGTTGCTCGCTCGCTGCGCTCGCTCGAAAAAAAAACTAGCCCAACCCAAAACCAATCCCTTTTTCGCGTTCGTTCCTCGATTTCTCTTGAAATCGGAGAAACTCGCGGGATCGGTTTTGGGTTGGGCTAGTATAAGTTCGAGCGAGCGCAGCGAGCGAGCAACGATCGCGACCGTTACTTCGTACGTCCACGGTATATTTTCGTTACGTTAATTTTTCGTTACTTTCGTCTCGTTTCTTGGATCGATCGAGAGCGGTTTGGTCGATGGTGAAAGAAGGAAAAAACGAGAGAACGAAAAGTAAAAGAGGAGCGAGCGCGCGTCTCGCCCTTGCGAATTACGTCGTCGTATTTTCGTACGTACGTACGTACCTTAAGAATATCGTACGTACCCCGGCGCTGACCCGCGATGCGGGGGGTTGGGG
>NW_027212656.1:17500-30000 GCF_041682495.2 Bombus fervidus | reverse complement strand
CACATTCGAGAATGGATTGGTTGCGGCCCGATACCGTCTAGTGTACCGTCGTGCAGTCGGCCGGGCGACCGAGGGTCTGCCGCGTGCGCCGAAGCGACGCGACAGTCACCCGCTCGGGCCGTAGACCGACACACAACGGGTCGCGACGTTCTACTAGGGGAGAAGTGCACGACTACGACGCCGGAGCGTTCGAATCGAAGGTGGCGTGCCCTCGCCAATGGAACCACGAAGGCCCACCCGGAGCATCGCTCACCAACGATCACCGACGCCGTCGACGATGAATCTCCCCATTCGATCTTTTGGGTTTCTCAGGTTTACCCCTGAACGGTTTCACGTACTCTTGAACTCTCTCTTCAAAGTTCTTTTCAACTTTCCCTCACGGTACTTGTTCGCTATCGGTCTCGTGGTTGTATTTAGCCTTAGATGGAGTTTACCACCAACTTAGGGCTGCACTCTCAAGCAACCCGACTCTAAGGAGAGATCCTCCCGAAACGCGTTCCGGTCACTACGGGCCTGGCACCCTCTGTGGGTACATGGCCCCATTCAAGATGGACTTGGACGCGGTTCGACGTCACGGGATAAACGGATCCTCCCGAACACTACATTTCCCAACGGCGGAACCGCGGGATTCAGTGCTGGGCTAATTCCTGTTCGCTCGCCGCTACTAAGGAAATCCTTGTTAGTTTCTTTTCCTCCGCTTAGTAATATGCTTAAATTCAGCGGGTGATCTCGCCTACTCTGAGGTCGCTTCAACGTCACGACACGGTGACAATTTTTTTTTTCAAAGAAAAAAAAATTTCGTGCCATGTGGGCGCGATTCGAGAAAAGCAAGACGGTTTGATAACAATGCGACAGAGGGTCTTTATTTTTATTTCTCTCTCCGAGAATCGCCTCAAAGAGAAAAAAAAATAAAAAAAAAAAATTAATTCGAATAGAATCGAGAACCTTATATTCTATCTCGATCGAGAAACGTTTTATGCATCTCGCCAAAGTGCCTTTTAAACTTCGTTCGTCGTATCATGTTCGAGCTAAGACTCACGCAAGACACCCGTAACGATCTCCGGTTTTTAACGCCCGTCCTCTTTGTATAATATATATATATATATATACACGTGTTATGTATAATATATCTCCCGTAGCCGTTTCTCTCTTCTCGACGATTCCAGCGGTTCCTTGTTTTCGCCTGTTATTGCTGGCACAGAGATCGAACACGCGACATGTATATAACATATCGGTTTCTTTGCTCTGTACCAACGACGAAAACGCACGGGAACTCACGCAAGTGGAAAAGCGAGCGCGAGACGTACACAACGGGGTGAATTTATTACTCGGGGACTGGACGACCGGCGATACGTTAGGATGCGCGGTCCAGCGATAGACGACGAAGAGACATGGGATGACCAACGATCTCTTTTTCTCTAATACTCGGAGCGCCGAATCGCCTTAAAGCAAAAAAAAATCACACGCGCGTACGTCGTACGTACGGCGCGTGTATACCTCGTCTCTAATCAAGTTTCGTTAGTCTTTCTCGAGCCTCGCCAAAGAGGATCGTTCTCTTCCTCTGCGCGATCTCTCCGTGCCAATGTCAGAGATTATTCTCTTTCGCACGACGACGAAAACGACTATTTTCGACGATCCGAACAACTTTGTAACGGACTCACATGCACATCTTAAAATCGAGTACAGAAACGTTGCGCAACACCGTGAGCTTTTCTCTTCTTCGTCACCCTTAAATATAGCCGATCGTAGACGCACGCTAGATCGTAACACACTTTTCGTTGATTTCCGACGAACGTGGCTTTGGGCCAGGCGCGCGGGCAGAGAGATACGCGACCGACGGGGAAAAATTCGTCCCGATACATGTACGCGTACTCTCCGATCTCCGCGCAACGCTGGGGATCATCTCCCTAAGTCATCAGCGTTCGAAGAAATCTCGTGTGTCCGTTCCCGGATCTACGGCTTTCTCTGGGTTCGCGAAGAACAGAAAAAAGCACAGAGGATGAAAAACGCAACGACGACCCATCGATGCGACGGTCCTCGTTGTCTTCTCGTCAGTCGTCTCGCGCCTGCAGAATACATCTCTGCCGCACGAACAGACGGAGTGGGTATTCGATCCCTGGGGCTGTACGAGTAAAAACATCTTGATGAAAAGACGGTTGTGTTTCTTTAAGGCACACAGTTTTTCGTTACGCCACCAAGTTTAGGTTTAGGTTTTAATATCTTGGTTCTCTTTTCTCTCCTCTCTCGACTGACTTTGTTCAAAAATATTTTTGCTTTCTCTCAGTCTCGCCAAAAATTCATTTAAGACGACGTCGGGGGCGCGGTCATTCGTGCTTATCGAAGACTAACAAAACGTAGCAGAGGCTGATACAAAAAGAAAAAAAAAATCGGCCACGAAGAAAACTCGCTCTGTGTATCTCGATAACCGCGTCGACGACGACGGTTCTCTCCGCGCTCTTTTAATTCGTATCCTTCTTCTTGCGCTTCGTCCGACTCAGAAACGTTCGTAAAACACGAACGACGGCGGGTTGTCAAGCCAAGAAGGGACAGAGAAGAGACGGAGGTAGTTTTGCGAGTCTCCCGTGAACGCGATAGATTTTTCATATATATTTGTATCGAGAGCATGCGTACGCCGGTCTCCACACGATCCAGCGACGAACGCCGACGAACGTCCAACAATCGCTCGTACGTCGCGTACGAGCCCTCGACCGCTCTTTAATTCGTATTCTTTTGCTTGGCGCTCGTCCTCCGACTCAGAAACGTTCGTTTAAAGATAAAACGAACGACGGCGGGCTGTCGACGAGGCAAGAAAGAACAGAGAGATACGGACCGAGAGCAACGATACGCAACGCAAGCAGTCTTAGGTTTACGTGAGCAACCCTCAGCCAGGCGTGGTCCAGGAATTGTATCCGTGGACCGCAATGTGCGTTCGAAATGTCGATGTTCATGTGTCCTGCAGTTCACACGTTGACGCGCAATTAGCTGCGTTCTTCATCGACCCACGAGCCAAGTGATCCACCGTTCAGGGTAATCGTTTATGCATGGATTTTTGTTTGTGTACTCAGGTTTTTGTACTCTTATTCTCGGTTCGAAAGAAGCCGATATCCGACAAACGTCCGACCAACGGGAATCGAACGCGCGGAAGTCGCCATATGATTGACGACACGAAAATACGTTCGAAAACGAAATCGGACGGACTGCGCGACGACACACGCAGCCCGCCGACCGGGCGTAAAGTGCATTATAATATATAACAACCAACGAGATCGAAGCTCCGTTCGTCAGGAAACGACGGGGATATAACACCCGATTCTGAATCCTCTGTACAGCACACGATCTCGCGAAGAAAGCGCACGGTGGCTAGCCCATGATATATATATATGTTCGTTCCTCTCGTCCAGTTATTCGAAGCAAACAGCCGATATGCATCTCCATCGTTCGGGTAAAAAAAAATCGATGGGACGCGCACGGTCGTAGTCTTCCTCGCGCGGTCGTTTCTTCCCGATAGCCAGAAGCAGAGTTTGAAAAACTCTAGCGACGGAACGAGGCATTAGACTCTCGACAACGAGGATACAGACACGGCGGCGCGGTCCCCTCTGAATCGACTTCGGTGGTTCAGGTAAAAATAAAAAAAATCGATGGGACGCGCACGGTCGTCCTTCCTCTTCCTCGCGCGCGGTCTATTCTTCCCGATAGCCAGAAGCAGAGTTTGAAAAACTCTAGCGACGGAACGAGGCATTAGACTCGCGACAACGAAGATAGAGAGACGGCCGGCGGTCCCCTCTGAATCCACTTTGGTCGCTCAGGTAAAAATAAAAAAAAATTCGAAAGGGACGCGCACGGTCGTCCTTCCTCTTCCTCGCGCGGTCTTTTCTTCCCGATAGCCAGAAGCAGAGTTTGAAAAACTCTAGCGACGGAACGAGGCATTAGACTCTCGACAACGAGGATAGAGAGACGGCCGGCGGTCCCCTCCGAACGGATGGCGACAACGACGACTAAAGCGCGAAAAA
Organism: Bombus fervidus; assembly: GCF_041682495.2. Lineage (NCBI taxonomy): Eukaryota > Metazoa > Arthropoda > Insecta > Hymenoptera > Apidae > Bombus > Bombus fervidus. Next base: position 25,990 of record NW_027212656.1, on the reverse strand, counting down.
TCGCGACGAAAAGGAACGCATCTCCGTTCAGGTGTATGTGTGTGCGTGCGTTTAAAAAAAATTCGATGGGACTCGCAGCCATCGGCCTCGCGCGGTCGTTTCTTCCCGATAGCCAGAAGCAGAGTTTGAAAAACTCTAGCGACGGAACGAGGCATATGACTCACGACAACGAGGATATGGACAGGCGGTCCCCTCTGAACGGGTCGACGAGACGATGGTAAAAGAGACGAACCGGACGAAACTTCCGTCGATCAGGTAAAAATAAAAAAAAATTCGATGGGACGCGCACGGTCGTCGTCGTCGTCTTCCTCGCGCGGTCGTTTCTTCCCGATAGCCAGAAGCAGAGTTTGAAAAACTCTAGCGACGGAACGAGGCATATGACTCACGACAACGAGGATAGAGAGACGGCCGGCGGTCCCCTCTGAATCGACTTCGGTGGTTCAGGTAAAAATAAAAAAAATCGATGGGACGCGCACGGTCGTCGTTCCTCTTCCTCGCGCGCGGTCTATTCTTCCCGATAGCCAGAAGCAGAGTTTGAAAAACTCTAGCGACGGAACGAGGCATTAGACTCGCGAGGATAGAGAGACGGCCGGCGGTCCCCTCCGAACCAACTTCGTCTAGTTAAGAATCGTTATACTCTTTACCATCACTCGCACTGGTATATATCTTTTCGGGCCAACATCCACGCAATGCGTTTTCGTTCTAGGTTACCCGATCCACGAGTACGAACGTACAACGTGGTTTCGTTTTGTCGAACATCGTATATCGTTCGCCGTTGAAACGAACGACAACGAAACGACATAGGAAGAACGAACGCCCTTTGGGTAGGAAGCACGTTTCGAGGAACGACGAGAGTTTGGAGAGACGCGCGAGATAGCTGGAGACGCGCAGATATAGGTATCCATGGATCTTCGAAGAGAACCTTCGAAGATATATAATTCGGTATCCTATTTTTCTGCGGCTCGCTATTCGCGTTCTTTCGCTCTCGTCGACGACTCGTTATAGACGCTTCGTTCGATCCCAAAGAGCAGTCTTCCTTATGTCCCGTTGCTAGGAGGTGAGGCCTACGCAACGCAACTACGAAATATAGAAGAGGTGTGAGCAGTGATCTCTCCGACACGAGGCACTTTAGAGATTTTAGTTTATATATTATATTGTTCGTTCGTTGGATTTCCACGATGCAAATACGAAATACGAGATCGTGACGGCGGGTCTTTCTGTGTACGACCTCACGCAGGCGCCTCGATCGCATTTCTCATTACACGTGGTTTCCACTGTAACTTTTAGTTTTTTCGATATGTGTTCAGCTCAAGTTCCCTCACATATCGTTATTATTATTATTATTATTATTATTAATAGTAGCGGTTTCGTGTTATAGGATTCGGAGACGGCGGGTCTTTCTGTGTACGACCTCACGCAAGCGCCTCGAGAATCTTTTTAAGTTTTCCGTGTGTTATATTATTCGGAGACGGCGGGTCTTTCTGTTTACGACCTCACGCAGGCGCCTCGAGAATATTTTTAAGTTTTTCGTTTGTTATAATATTATTCGGAGACGGCGGGTCTTTCTGTGTACGACCTCACGCAGGCGCCTCGAATTATTCGTGTAAAAGTATATCTCTTCATCCCGATGATCGAGAGAGAGTGCCACACTCTTCGTATAGTTTCGTAACTGGAGCGTCTCCCACCTCCTTATTGTAAAAAATTTGGCTTTTGTCAAAGTATATAGCTTGTTAATACGTCGTATATACTTTGTGTCGATATAGGAGGAGTACGGCTCCTTACCGACGATATTATATATATTTTATTATACAGTGTTCAAGTCAAATATATTCTTTGTGTTTTTGTATTTTTCGTTAATGATCCTTCCGCAGGTTCACCTACGGAAACCTTGTTACGACTTTTACTTCCTCTAAATGATCAAGTTTGGTCATCTTCCCGGTAACATCGGCAATGCTTATCACATTGGCCGCGCACCAGTCCGAAGACCTCACTAAATCATTCAATCGGTAGTAGCGACGGGCGGTGTGTACAAAGGGCAGGGACGTAATCAACGCGAGCTTATGACTCGCGCTTACTGGGAATTCCTCGTTCATGGGGAATAATTGCAAGCCCCAATCCCTAGCACGAAGGAGGTTCAGCGGGTTACCCGGGCCTTTCGGCCAGGGAAAACACGCTGATTCCTTCAGTGTAGCGCGCGTGCGGCCCAGAACATCTAAGGGCATCACAGACCTGTTATTGCTCAATCTCGTGCGGCTAGAAGCCGCCTGTTCCTCTAAGAAGATTTGTTTGTACGTTGGTAGTAAAAACCCGCCGACCGAAGCCGGGGGCCTTCGAGATACCATAATTTACGTCTATTTAGCAGGCTAGAGTCTCGTTCGTTATCGGAATTAACCAGACAAATCGCTCCACCAACTAAGAACGGCCATGCACCACCACCCACCGAATCAAGAAAGAGCTATCAATCTGTCAATCCTTCCGGTGTCCGGGCCTGGTGAGGTTTCCCGTGTTGAGTCAAATTAAGCCGCAGGCTCCACTCCTGGTGGTGCCCTTCCGTCAATTCCTTTAAGTTTCAGCTTTGCAACCATACTTCCCCCGGAACCCAAAAGCTTTGGTTTCCCGGAAGCTGCCCGCCGAGTCATCGGAGGAACTTCGGCGGATCGCTGGCTGGCATCGTTTATGGTTAGAACTAGGGCGGTATCTGATCGCCTTCGAACCTCTAACTTTCGTTCTTGATTAATGAAAACATTTTTGGCAAATGCTTTCGCTTCTGTCCGTCTTGCGACGATCCAAGAATTTCACCTCTAACGTCGCAATACGAATGCCCCCATCTGTCCCTATTAATCATTACCTCGGGGCTCCGAAAACCAACAAAATAGAACCGAGGTCCTATTCCATTATTCCATGCACACAGTATTCAGGCGAAGGTAGCCTGCTTTAAGCACTCTAATTTGTTCAAAGTAAACGTATCGGCCCACCTCGACACTCAGTGAAGAGCACCGCGATGGGATATTAGTTGGACCGCCCCGCGAGGAGCTAAGCCCACCGATAGGACGTACCACATAATGCCAGTTAAACACCGCGAGCGGTGAACCGACACTGTGACACACAGATTCAACTACGAGCTTTTTAACCGCAACAACTTTAATATACGCTATTGGAGCTGGAATTACCGCGGCTGCTGGCACCAGACTTGCCCTCCAATTGGTCCTCGTTAAAGGATTTAAAGTGTACTCATTCCGATTACGGGGCCTCGGATGAGTCCCGTATCGTTATTTTTCGTCACTACCTCCCCGTGCCGGGAGTGGGTAATTTGCGCGCCTGCTGCCTTCCTTGGATGTGGTAGCTGTTTCTCAGGCTCCCTCTCCGGAATCGAACCCTGATTCCCCGTTACCCGTTACAACCATGGTAGGCGCAGAACCTACCATCGACAGTTGATAAGGCAGACATTTGAAAGATGCGTCGCCGGTGCTAGATGACCATGCGATCAGCACAAAGTTATTCAGAGTCACCAAAACAAACGATGGACGAACGGACGAGCCATCCGCCACCGATTGGTTTTGATCTAATAAAAGCATTCGTACCATCTCTGGTACGAATCTGTTTGCATGTATTAGCTCTAGAATTACCACAGTTATCCAAGTAAGTTTAAGTATGATCTAAGAAACCATAACTGATTTAATGAGCCATTCGCGGTTTCACCTTAATGCGGCATGTACTGAGACATGCATGGCTTAATCTTTGAGACAAGCATATGACTACTGGCAGGATCAACCAGGGAACTTTGTATTTTATATATATATTATATATTAGAGTCAAAAGACTCTCTTTTTAAAATAGCCTCAGAGTGTCGTAGGTGGGTCCGTAACACCGTACGACGAGACTTTTCGTTCTTAGTGAACGTTCGACGACACCCTTTTAATTCCCGTTGTAACGTCGAACGCCACTACTCTCTCTCATTTCGCCACTCTCTCTTTACTTTCTTTCGTTCGTTTGATTGTTTGTGTGGAATATTTTAAGATCATTCTGTTCATAGGATCATTCTGTAAGAATGGTTTGTTGGTTGAACGAATATGCCTTAGCGGTAAAAAGCACGTAAACTGCATGCTGAACGTACCGTCCTCGTAAGAAACATATTCGTTCGTTCTTTTGATATTCTCCAATCAGAAAGAACGCACTTCCTAAAAGGTAGTACGCTCCCCATTAGCCTTTCGTATGTTTAAAACGTACTGCGTACGCTATAACATAAGTTTTGGAACGGTCTCTGCCGAACCAGCATGAATTGATACTCAGTTAGTAACAAGCACACTGCCCTAACTTTTTTTAAAGTTAGTGCGAGCATACAGGATCCAGCTTCCCGACTAAGGGGAACCTTGCCACGTTATTTGGTCATTACGTCCAGGACAGCGACCCGCGGCGCAGCAGTGTAGAGAAAGAGTCGATACGAGAACGAAGGAACAGTCGAGAAATAGTAAAAAAGTTCACTAAGACTCGAGGAGCGGTGACTGAATTCTCAACCGAGGCCGTAGAATAGCCACGCGCTCGACGCTGTTCCGTCCGGACCGTCCGACTCGACGTGTCTCTTATAGATACCAAAGCGCCGGCCGGACGGTCGGCGCCGGCCGGGCCAGCGGCCGGGCGCTTACCATGTAAAACCTCCGTTAGAGCGTACCGTCGGACTTAGTCTCTGAAACGCTCGACCACTTTTTTCGAATAAACTACCCTTAGAAAACATCCTATCGTCGAGATATTTTAACGCACCGCTTATTTTAATATTTCAAACGAGTTTTTATCGAAAAATTTAATTTTTTTTTTTTTTTCAAAATCGCATCAGTAAACCACCTCTTTTAACGAATACGGACAAAAACCACGTTCTTAATCGATTAGAACACGTTAAAACAACGAGAAATATGCAAAAAAATATATACCTTGCAACGTTAATTAACGAAAAAATTAAACAAATATCGCAGTCGTGTCAGTTCGACGGACACTAATTTTTTAAAAAATTCGAAAAAAACGTTTAATCCAGTTGTATTTAATAGAGATATAACCGTTTCTGCAAAAATATTTATACCTTATAACGCTTTTTAACGAAATAACTCGAAATAAGCTTTTCGGACTTTTCCGCCGGCCGAAATTTTTCTAAGTCCCAACGTACCGTCGGACTTAGTCTCTGAAACGCTCGACCACTTTGTTCCAATAAAGTACCCTTATAAAACGTCCTATCGTCGAGATATTTTAACGCACCGCTTATTTTAATATTTTAAACGAGTTTTTATCGAAAAATTTAATTTTTTTTTTTTTTTTCAAAATCGCATCAGTAAACCACCTCTTTTAACGAATACGGACAAAAACCACGTTCTTAATCGATTAGAACACGTTGAAACAACGAGAAATATGCAAAAAAATATATACCTTGCAACGTTAATTAACGAAATAATTAAACAAATATCGCAGTCGTGTCAGTTCGTCGAACACAAATTTTTTAAAAAATTCGAAAAAACGTTTAATCCAGTTGTATTTAATAGAGATATAACCGTTTCCGCAAAAATATTTATACCTTATAACGCTTTTTAACGAAATAACTCGAAATAAGTATTTCGGACTTTTCCGCCGGCCGAAATTTTTCTAAGTCCCAACGTACCGGTCCAGAATGAGACAAAGTTCCAAAGGCCCGGTCGTATCCGTCCGTTTTTTTTTAACCTTCCACGGACGAAATAAACGTTTAATCCCGACGTAAAATACAATAATATAGCGATTTATATAAAAATATTCATACCTCATAACGCTTTTTAACGAAATAACTCGAAAAAACTTTTCGGTCCGAAATTTTTCTAAGTCCCTACGTACCGCTCGAGAATGCGACTAAGTTCCAACGTCCCGGGCGCGATCATACTTTTTTTATATAACTTTTCAGCGACGAAATAAATGCTTAATCCCGATGTAAAACGTCATTTTAAAGCGATTTATGCAAGAATATTCGCACCTTATAACGCTTTTAAGCGAAATAATTCAAAAAAACCTTTCGAATAAAAAATTTTTTTTTAACGTTTTCGGGACCAAATAAACGTTTAATCCCGACGTAAAATATAATAATACAACGATTTATATAAAAATATTAATACCTCATAACGCTTTTTAACGAAATAACTCGAAAAAACTTTTCGGTCGAAAATTTTTCTAAGTCCCTACGTACCGGTGGAGAGTATGACCAAGTCCGACGGGCCGAGTCGCGTCGGTCCACTATTTTTTTTTAACGTTTTCGGGACCAAATAAACGTTTAATCCCGACGTAAAATATAATAATATAGCGATTTATATAAAAATATTCGTACCTTATAACGCTTTTTAACGAAATAACTCGAAAAAACTTTTCGGTCGAAAATTTTTCTAAGTCCCTACGTACCGGTGGAGAGTATGACCAAGTCCGACGGGCCGAGTCGCGTCGGTCCACTATTTTTCTTTAACGTTTTCGGGACCAAATAAACGTTTAATCCCGACGTAAAATATAATAATATAGCGATTTATATAAAAATATTCGTACCTTATAACGCTTTTTAACGAAATAACTCGAAAAAACTTTTCGGTCGAAAATTTTTCTAAGTCCCTACGTACCGGTGGAGAGTATGACCAAGTCCGACGGGCCGAGTCGCGTCGGTCCACTATTTTTTTTTAACGTTTTCGGGACCAAATAAACGTTTAATCCCGACGTAAAATATAATAATATAGCGATTTATATAAAAATATTCATACCTTATAACACTTTTAAGCGAAATAACTCGAAAAAACTTTTCGGTCGAAAATTTTTCTAAGTCCCTACGTACCGGTGGAGAGTATGACCAAGTCCGACGGGCCGAGTCGCGTCGGTCCACTATTTTTTTTTAACGTTTTCGGGACCAAATAAACGTTTAATCCCGACGTAAAATATAATAATATAGCGATTTATATAAAAATATTCATACCTTATAACACTTTTAAGCGAAATAACTCGAAAAAACTTTTCGGTCGAAAATTTTTCTAAGTCCCTACGTACCGGTGGAGAGTATGACCAAGTCCGACGGGCCGAGTCGCGTCGGTCCACTATTTTTCTTTAACGTTTTCGGGACCAAATAAACGTTTAATCCCGACGTAAAATATAATAATATAGCGATTTATATAAAAATATTCATACCTTATAACACTTTTAAGCGAAATAACTCGAAAAAACTTTTCGGTCGAAAATTTTTCTAAGTCCCTACGTACCGGTGGAGAGTATGACAAAGTCCGACGGGCCGAGTCGCGTCGGTCCACTATTTTTTTTTAACGTTTTCGGGACCAAATAAACGTTTAATCCCGACGTAAAACTTAATAACATTCCCATTTATATAAAAATATTCGTACCTCATAACGCTTTTTAACGAAATAACTCGAAAAAACTTTTCGGTCCGAAATTTTTCTAAGTCCCTACGTACCGCTCGAGAATGCGACTAAGTTCCAACGTCCCGGGCGCGATCGTACTTTTTTTATATAACTTTCCAGCGACGAAATAAACGCTTAATCCCGATGTAAAACGTCATTTTAAAGCGATTTATGCACAAATATTAGCACCTTGTAACGCTTTTAAGCGAAAAAATTCGAAAAAACGGTTCGATTAAAAAATTTTTTTTAAAGTTCTCGGGACGAAATAAACGCTTAATCCCGACGTAGAAATACATAATATTCCCATTTATATAAAAATATTCATACCTCGTAACGCTTTTAAGCGAGATAACTCGAAATAACTTTTCGGTCCGAAATTTTTCTAAGTCCCTACGTACCGGCCGGGGGATCGACGAAGTGCCAACCTCCCGGTCATGTCGGTCCGGAGGGGGCAATTTTTTAAAAAAATAAAACGAAATCGTTACGTTCGACTAGAATTCGTCGAACCATAACGATTTCTATAAAAATATTCATACCTCGTAACGCTTTTAAGCGAAATAACTCGAAATAACGTTTCGGTCCGAAATTTTTCTAAGTCCCAACGTACCGCTCGAGAATGCGACTAAGTTCCAACGTCTCGGGCGCGATCGTAAATTTTTTACGGCACCTTTCGGGGACGAAATAAACGCTTAATCCCGATGTAAAACGTCATTTTAAAGCGATTTATGCAAGAATATTCGCACCTTATAACGCTTTTAAGCGAAAAAATTCGAAAAAACGGTTCGATTAAAAATTTTTTTTTAACGTTGTCGGGACGAAATAAACGCTTAATCCCGACGTAGAAATACGTAATATTGCTATTTATGTAAAAATATATACGCATCATAACGCTTTTAAGCGAGATAACTCGAAATAACTTTTCGGTCCGGAATTTTTCTAAGTCCCTACGTCCCGGCCGGGGGATCGACGAAGTGCCAACCGCCCGGTCATGTCGGTCCGGAGGGGGCAATTTTTTAAAAAAATAAAACGAAATCGTTACGTTCGACTAGAATTCGTCGAACCATAACGATTTCTATAAAAATATTCATACCTCGTA
>NW_027212656.1:0-10000 GCF_041682495.2 Bombus fervidus | reverse complement strand
ACACGTGTTATGTATAATATATCTCCCGTAGCCGTTTCTCTCTTCTCGACGATTCCAGCGGTTCCTTGTTTTCGCCTGTTATTGCTGGCACAGAGATCGAACACGCGACATGTATATAACATATCGGTTTCTTTGCTCTGTACCAACGACGAAAACGCACGGGAACTCACGCAAGTGGAAAAGCGAGCGCGAGACGTACACAACGGGGTGAATTTATTACTCGGGGACTGGACGACCGGCGATACGTTAGGATGCGCGGTCCAGCGATAGACGACGAAGAGACATGGGATGACCAACGATCTCTTTTTCTCTAATACTCGGAGCGCCGAATCGCCTTAAAGCAAAAAAAAATCACACGCGCGTACGTCGTACGTACGGCGCGTGTATACCTCGTCTCTAATCAAGTTTCGTTAGTCTTTCTCGAGCCTCGCCAAAGAGGATCGTTCTCTTCCTCTGCGCGATCTCTCCGTGCCAATGTCAGAGATTATTCTCTTTCGCACGACGACGAAAACGACTATTTTCGACGATCCGAACAACTTTGTAACGGACTCACATGCACATCTTAAAATCGAGTACAGAAACGTTGCGCAACACCGTGAGCTTTTCTCTTCTTCGTCACCCTTAAATATAGCCGATCGTAGACGCACGCTAGATCGTAACACACTTTTCGTTGATTTCCGACGAACGTGGCTTTGGGCCAGGCGCGCGGGCAGAGAGATACGCGACCGACGGGGAAAAATTCGTCCCGATACATGTACGCGTACTCTCCGATCTCCGCGCAACGCTGGGGATCATCTCCCTAAGTCATCAGCGTTCGAAGAAATCTCGTGTGTCCGTTCCCGGATCTACGGCTTTCTCTGGGTTCGCGAAGAACAGAAAAAAGCACAGAGGATGAAAAACGCAACGACGACCCATCGATGCGACGGTCCTCGTTGTCTTCTCGTCAGTCGTCTCGCGCCTGCAGAATACATCTCTGCCGCACGAACAGACGGAGTGGGTATTCGATCCCTGGGGCTGTACGAGTAAAAACATCTTGATGAAAAGACGGTTGTGTTTCTTTAAGGCACACAGTTTTTCGTTACGCCACCAAGTTTAGGTTTAGGTTTTAATATCTTGGTTCTCTTTTCTCTCCTCTCTCGACTGACTTTGTTCAAAAATATTTTTGCTTTCTCTCAGTCTCGCCAAAAATTCATTTAAGACGACGTCGGGGGCGCGGTCATTCGTGCTTATCGAAGACTAACAAAACGTAGCAGAGGCTGATACAAAAAGAAAAAAAAAATCGGCCACGAAGAAAACTCGCTCTGTGTATCTCGATAACCGCGTCGACGACGACGGTTCTCTCCGCGCTCTTTTAATTCGTATCCTTCTTCTTGCGCTTCGTCCGACTCAGAAACGTTCGTAAAACACGAACGACGGCGGGTTGTCAAGCCAAGAAGGGACAGAGAAGAGACGGAGGTAGTTTTGCGAGTCTCCCGTGAACGCGATAGATTTTTCATATATATTTGTATCGAGAGCATGCGTACGCCGGTCTCCACACGATCCAGCGACGAACGCCGACGAACGTCCAACAATCGCTCGTACGTCGCGTACGAGCCCTCGACCGCTCTTTAATTCGTATTCTTTTGCTTGGCGCTCGTCCTCCGACTCAGAAACGTTCGTTTAAAGATAAAACGAACGACGGCGGGCTGTCGACGAGGCAAGAAAGAACAGAGAGATACGGACCGAGAGCAACGATACGCAACGCAAGCAGTCTTAGGTTTACGTGAGCAACCCTCAGCCAGGCGTGGTCCAGGAATTGTATCCGTGGACCGCAATGTGCGTTCGAAATGTCGATGTTCATGTGTCCTGCAGTTCACACGTTGACGCGCAATTAGCTGCGTTCTTCATCGACCCACGAGCCAAGTGATCCACCGTTCAGGGTAATCGTTTATGCATGGATTTTTGTTTGTGTACTCAGGTTTTTGTACTCTTATTCTCGGTTCGAAAGAAGCCGATATCCGACAAACGTCCGACCAACGGGAATCGAACGCGCGGAAGTCGCCATATGATTGACGACACGAAAATACGTTCGAAAACGAAATCGGACGGACTGCGCGACGACACACGCAGCCCGCCGACCGGGCGTAAAGTGCATTATAATATATAACAACCAACGAGATCGAAGCTCCGTTCGTCAGGAAACGACGGGGATATAACACCCGATTCTGAATCCTCTGTACAGCACACGATCTCGCGAAGAAAGCGCACGGTGGCTAGCCCATGATATATATATATGTTCGTTCCTCTCGTCCAGTTATTCGAAGCAAACAGCCGATATGCATCTCCATCGTTCGGGTAAAAAAAAATCGATGGGACGCGCACGGTCGTAGTCTTCCTCGCGCGGTCGTTTCTTCCCGATAGCCAGAAGCAGAGTTTGAAAAACTCTAGCGACGGAACGAGGCATTAGACTCTCGACAACGAGGATACAGACACGGCCGGCGGTCCCCTCTGAATCGACTTCGGTGGTTCAGGTAAAAATAAAAAAAATCGATGGGACGCGCACGGTCGTCCTTCCTCTTCCTCGCGCGCGGTCTATTCTTCCCGATAGCCAGAAGCAGAGTTTGAAAAACTCTAGCGACGGAACGAGGCATTAGACTCGCGACAACGAAGATAGAGAGACGGCCGGCGGTCCCCTCTGAATCCACTTTGGTCGCTCAGGTAAAAATAAAAAAAAATTCGAAAGGGACGCGCACGGTCGTCCTTCCTCTTCCTCGCGCGGTCTTTTCTTCCCGATAGCCAGAAGCAGAGTTTGAAAAACTCTAGCGACGGAACGAGGCATTAGACTCTCGACAACGAGGATAGAGAGACGGCCGGCGGTCCCCTCCGAACGGATGGCGACAACGACGACTAAAGCGCGAAAAATCGCGACGAAAAGGAACGCATCTCCGTTCAGGTGTATGTGTGTGCGTGCGTTTAAAAAAAATTCGATGGGACTCGCAGCCATCGGCCTCGCGCGGTCGTTTCTTCCCGATAGCCAGAAGCAGAGTTTGAAAAACTCTAGCGACGGAACGAGGCATATGACTCACGACAACGAGGATATGGACAGGCGGTCCCCTCTGAACGGGTCGACGAGACGATGGTAAAAGAGACGAACCGGACGAAACTTCCGTCGATCAGGTAAAAATAAAAAAAAATTCGATGGGACGCGCACGGTCGTCGTCGTCGTCTTCCTCGCGCGGTCGTTTCTTCCCGATAGCCAGAAGCAGAGTTTGAAAAACTCTAGCGACGGAACGAGGCATATGACTCACGACAACGAGGATAGAGAGACGGCCGGCGGTCCCCTCTGAATCGACTTCGGTGGTTCAGGTAAAAATAAAAAAAATCGATGGGACGCGCACGGTCGTCGTTCCTCTTCCTCGCGCGCGGTCTATTCTTCCCGATAGCCAGAAGCAGAGTTTGAAAAACTCTAGCGACGGAACGAGGCATTAGACTCGCGAGGATAGAGAGACGGCCGGCGGTCCCCTCCGAACCAACTTCGTCTAGTTAAGAATCGTTATACTCTTTACCATCACTCGCACTGGTATATATCTTTTCGGGCCAACATCCACGCAATGCGTTTTCGTTCTAGGTTACCCGATCCACGAGTACGAACGTACAACGTGGTTTCGTTTTGTCGAACATCGTATATCGTTCGCCGTTGAAACGAACGACAACGAAACGACATAGGAAGAACGAACGCCCTTTGGGTAGGAAGCACGTTTCGAGGAACGACGAGAGTTTGGAGAGACGCGCGAGATAGCTGGAGACGCGCAGATATAGGTATCCATGGATCTTCGAAGAGAACCTTCGAAGATATATAATTCGGTATCCTATTTTTCTGCGGCTCGCTATTCGCGTTCTTTCGCTCTCGTCGACGACTCGTTATAGACGCTTCGTTCGATCCCAAAGAGCAGTCTTCCTTATGTCCCGTTGCTAGGAGGTGAGGCCTACGCAACGCAACTACGAAATATAGAAGAGGTGTGAGCAGTGATCTCTCCGACACGAGGCACTTTAGAGATTTTAGTTTATATATTATATTGTTCGTTCGTTGGATTTCCACGATGCAAATACGAAATACGAGATCGTGACGGCGGGTCTTTCTGTGTACGACCTCACGCAGGCGCCTCGATCGCATTTCTCATTACACGTGGTTTCCACTGTAACTTTTAGTTTTTTCGATATGTGTTCAGCTCAAGTTCCCTCACATATCGTTATTATTATTATTATTATTATTATTAATAGTAGCGGTTTCGTGTTATAGGATTCGGAGACGGCGGGTCTTTCTGTGTACGACCTCACGCAAGCGCCTCGAGAATCTTTTTAAGTTTTCCGTGTGTTATATTATTCGGAGACGGCGGGTCTTTCTGTTTACGACCTCACGCAGGCGCCTCGAGAATATTTTTAAGTTTTTCGTTTGTTATAATATTATTCGGAGACGGCGGGTCTTTCTGTGTACGACCTCACGCAGGCGCCTCGAATTATTCGTGTAAAAGTATATCTCTTCATCCCGATGATCGAGAGAGAGTGCCACACTCTTCGTATAGTTTCGTAACTGGAGCGTCTCCCACCTCCTTATTGTAAAAAATTTGGCTTTTGTCAAAGTATATAGCTTGTTAATACGTCGTATATACTTTGTGTCGATATAGGAGGAGTACGGCTCCTTACCGACGATATTATATATATTTTATTATACAGTGTTCAAGTCAAATATATTCTTTGTGTTTTTGTATTTTTCGTTAATGATCCTTCCGCAGGTTCACCTACGGAAACCTTGTTACGACTTTTACTTCCTCTAAATGATCAAGTTTGGTCATCTTCCCGGTAACATCGGCAATGCTTATCACATTGGCCGCGCACCAGTCCGAAGACCTCACTAAATCATTCAATCGGTAGTAGCGACGGGCGGTGTGTACAAAGGGCAGGGACGTAATCAACGCGAGCTTATGACTCGCGCTTACTGGGAATTCCTCGTTCATGGGGAATAATTGCAAGCCCCAATCCCTAGCACGAAGGAGGTTCAGCGGGTTACCCGGGCCTTTCGGCCAGGGAAAACACGCTGATTCCTTCAGTGTAGCGCGCGTGCGGCCCAGAACATCTAAGGGCATCACAGACCTGTTATTGCTCAATCTCGTGCGGCTAGAAGCCGCCTGTTCCTCTAAGAAGATTTGTTTGTACGTTGGTAGTAAAAACCCGCCGACCGAAGCCGGGGGCCTTCGAGATACCATAATTTACGTCTATTTAGCAGGCTAGAGTCTCGTTCGTTATCGGAATTAACCAGACAAATCGCTCCACCAACTAAGAACGGCCATGCACCACCACCCACCGAATCAAGAAAGAGCTATCAATCTGTCAATCCTTCCGGTGTCCGGGCCTGGTGAGGTTTCCCGTGTTGAGTCAAATTAAGCCGCAGGCTCCACTCCTGGTGGTGCCCTTCCGTCAATTCCTTTAAGTTTCAGCTTTGCAACCATACTTCCCCCGGAACCCAAAAGCTTTGGTTTCCCGGAAGCTGCCCGCCGAGTCATCGGAGGAACTTCGGCGGATCGCTGGCTGGCATCGTTTATGGTTAGAACTAGGGCGGTATCTGATCGCCTTCGAACCTCTAACTTTCGTTCTTGATTAATGAAAACATTTTTGGCAAATGCTTTCGCTTCTGTCCGTCTTGCGACGATCCAAGAATTTCACCTCTAACGTCGCAATACGAATGCCCCCATCTGTCCCTATTAATCATTACCTCGGGGCTCCGAAAACCAACAAAATAGAACCGAGGTCCTATTCCATTATTCCATGCACACAGTATTCAGGCGAAGGTAGCCTGCTTTAAGCACTCTAATTTGTTCAAAGTAAACGTATCGGCCCACCTCGACACTCAGTGAAGAGCACCGCGATGGGATATTAGTTGGACCGCCCCGCGAGGAGCTAAGCCCACCGATAGGACGTACCACATAATGCCAGTTAAACACCGCGAGCGGTGAACCGACACTGTGACACACAGATTCAACTACGAGCTTTTTAACCGCAACAACTTTAATATACGCTATTGGAGCTGGAATTACCGCGGCTGCTGGCACCAGACTTGCCCTCCAATTGGTCCTCGTTAAAGGATTTAAAGTGTACTCATTCCGATTACGGGGCCTCGGATGAGTCCCGTATCGTTATTTTTCGTCACTACCTCCCCGTGCCGGGAGTGGGTAATTTGCGCGCCTGCTGCCTTCCTTGGATGTGGTAGCTGTTTCTCAGGCTCCCTCTCCGGAATCGAACCCTGATTCCCCGTTACCCGTTACAACCATGGTAGGCGCAGAACCTACCATCGACAGTTGATAAGGCAGACATTTGAAAGATGCGTCGCCGGTGCTAGATGACCATGCGATCAGCACAAAGTTATTCAGAGTCACCAAAACAAACGATGGACGAACGGACGAGCCATCCGCCACCGATTGGTTTTGATCTAATAAAAGCATTCGTACCATCTCTGGTACGAATCTGTTTGCATGTATTAGCTCTAGAATTACCACAGTTATCCAAGTAAGTTTAAGTATGATCTAAGAAACCATAACTGATTTAATGAGCCATTCGCGGTTTCACCTTAATGCGGCATGTACTGAGACATGCATGGCTTAATCTTTGAGACAAGCATATGACTACTGGCAGGATCAACCAGGGAACTTTGTATTTTATATATATATTATATATTAGAGTCAAAAGACTCTCTTTTTAAAATAGCCTCAGAGTGTCGTAGGTGGGTCCGTAACACCGTACGACGAGACTTTTCGTTCTTAGTGAACGTTCGACGACACCCTTTTAATTCCCGTTGTAACGTCGAACGCCACTACTCTCTCTCATTTCGCCACTCTCTCTTTACTTTCTTTCGTTCGTTTGATTGTTTGTGTGGAATATTTTAAGATCATTCTGTTCATAGGATCATTCTGTAAGAATGGTTTGTTGGTTGAACGAATATGCCTTAGCGGTAAAAAGCACGTAAACTGCATGCTGAACGTACCGTCCTCGTAAGAAACATATTCGTTCGTTCTTTTGATATTCTCCAATCAGAAAGAACGCACTTCCTAAAAGGTAGTACGCTCCCCATTAGCCTTTCGTATGTTTAAAACGTACTGCGTACGCTATAACATAAGTTTTGGAACGGTCTCTGCCGAACCAGCATGAATTGATACTCAGTTAGTAACAAGCACACTGCCCTAACTTTTTTTAAAGTTAGTGCGAGCATACAGGATCCAGCTTCCCGACTAAGGGGAACCTTGCCACGTTATTTGGTCATTACGTCCAGGACAGCGACCCGCGGCGCAGCAGTGTAGAGAAAGAGTCGATACGAGAACGAAGGAACAGTCGAGAAATAGTAAAAAAGTTCACTAAGACTCGAGGAGCGGTGACTGAATTCTCAACCGAGGCCGTAGAATAGCCACGCGCTCGACGCTGTTCCGTCCGGACCGTCCGACTCGACGTGTCTCTTATAGATACCAAAGCGCCGGCCGGACGGTCGGCGCCGGCCGGGCCAGCGGCCGGGCGCTTACCATGTAAAACCTCCGTTAGAGCGTACCGTCGGACTTAGTCTCTGAAACGCTCGACCACTTTTTTCGAATAAACTACCCTTAGAAAACATCCTATCGTCGAGATATTTTAACGCACCGCTTATTTTAATATTTCAAACGAGTTTTTATCGAAAAATTTAATTTTTTTTTTTTTTTCAAAATCGCATCAGTAAACCACCTCTTTTAACGAATACGGACAAAAACCACGTTCTTAATCGATTAGAACACGTTAAAACAACGAGAAATATGCAAAAAAATATATACCTTGCAACGTTAATTAACGAAAAAATTAAACAAATATCGCAGTCGTGTCAGTTCGACGGACACTAATTTTTTAAAAAATTCGAAAAAAACGTTTAATCCAGTTGTATTTAATAGAGATATAACCGTTTCTGCAAAAATATTTATACCTTATAACGCTTTTTAACGAAATAACTCGAAATAAGCTTTTCGGACTTTTCCGCCGGCCGAAATTTTTCTAAGTCCCAACGTACCGTCGGACTTAGTCTCTGAAACGCTCGACCACTTTGTTCCAATAAAGTACCCTTATAAAACGTCCTATCGTCGAGATATTTTAACGCACCGCTTATTTTAATATTTTAAACGAGTTTTTATCGAAAAATTTAATTTTTTTTTTTTTTTCAAAATCGCATCAGTAAACCACCTCTTTTAACGAATACGGACAAAAACCACGTTCTTAATCGATTAGAACACGTTGAAACAACGAGAAATATGCAAAAAAATATATACCTTGCAACGTTAATTAACGAAATAATTAAACAAATATCGCAGTCGTGTCAGTTCGTCGAACACAAATTTTTTAAAAAATTCGAAAAAACGTTTAATCCAGTTGTATTTAATAGAGATATAACCGTTTCCGCAAAAATATTTATACCTTATAACGCTTTTTAACGAAATAACTCGAAATAAGTATTTCGGACTTTTCCGCCGGCCGAAATTTTTCTAAGTCCCAACGTACCGGTCCAGAATGAGACAAAGTTCCAAAGGCCCGGTCGTATCCGTCCGTTTTTTTTTAACCTTCCACGGACGAAATAAACGTTTAATCCCGACGTAAAATACAATAATATAGCGATTTATATAAAAATATTCATACCTCATAACGCTTTTTAACGAAATAACTCGAAAAAACTTTTCGGTCCGAAATTTTTCTAAGTCCCTACGTACCGCTCGAGAATGCGACTAAGTTCCAACGTCCCGGGCGCGATCATACTTTTTTTATATAACTTTTCAGCGACGAAATAAATGCTTAATCCCGATGTAAAACGTCATTTTAAAGCGATTTATGCAAGAATATTCGCACCTTATAACGCTTTTAAGCGAAATAATTCAAAAAAACCTTTCGAATAAAAAATTTTTTTTTAACGTTTTCGGGACCAAATAAACGTTTAATCCCGACGTAAAATATAATAATACAACGATTTATATAAAAATATTAATACCTCATAACGCTTTTTAACGAAATAACTCGAAAAAACTTTTCGGTCGAAAATTTTTCTAAGTCCCTACGTACCGGTGGAGAGTATGACCAAGTCCGACGGGCCGAGTCGCGTCGGTCCACTATTTTTTTTTAACGTTTTCGGGACCAAATAAACGTTTAATCCCGACGTAAAATATAATAATATAGCGATTTATATAAAAATATTCGTACCTTATAACGCTTTTTAACGAAATAACTCGAAAAAACTTTTCGGTCGAAAATTTTTCTAAGTCCCTACGTACCGGTGGAGAGTATGACCAAGTCCGACGGGCCGAGTCGCGTCGGTCCACTATTTTTCTTTAACGTTTTCGGGACCAAATAAACGTTTAATCCCGACGTAAAATATAATAATATAGCGATTTATATAAAAATATTCGTACCTTATAACGCTTTTTAACGAAATAACTCGAAAAAACTTTTCGGTCGAAAATTTTTCTAAGTCCCTACGTACCGGTGGAGAGTATGACCAAGTCCGACGGGCCGAGTCGCGTCGGTCCACTATTTTTTTTTAACGTTTTCGGGACCAAATAAACGTTTAATCCCGACGTAAAATATAATAATATAGCGATTTATATAAAAATATTCATACCTTATAACACTTTTAAGCGAAATAACTCGAAAAAACTTTTCGGTCGAAAATTTTTCTAAGTCCCTACGTACCGGTGGAGAGTATGACCAAGTCCGACGGGCCGAGTCGCGTCGGTCCACTATTTTTTTTTAACGTTTTCGGGACCAAATAAACGTTTAATCCCGACGTAAAATATAATAATATAGCGATTTATATAAAAATATTCATACCTTATAACACTTTTAAGCGAAATAACTCGAAAAAACTTTTCGGTCGAAAATTTTCTAAGTCCCTACGTACCGGTGGAGAGTATGACCCAAGTCCGACGGGCCGAGTCGCGTCGGTCCACTATTTTTCTTTAACGTTTTCGGG
>NW_027212655.1:0-37814 GCF_041682495.2 Bombus fervidus | reverse complement strand
TCTGAGAAGGGGGTATTTTGTTTTCTTCGTCCCCCACATCGAATGTGATTGGCTTTGGGAGATCCGTACCATCCTTATAAAATATTAAAAGTAGTTTAATCATAATAATTCTATATTTTATGAAGTATAGTGATTGATAATACGATTATTACATTATTACATACCAGTCGAAGGAGTTTGGGAAACCTTCTCCGCACGTCACTGTTGTCATGAAAGAAAAACAAAAAGCTCCACGTTAATCGTAATAACAGAAATATTTACCTTATTAATGAAAAGTTTAATGTAATGGAACAAATACATAAATAATTTGGAATTTTCAAGAACTACTTATTACTTCATTTCATGCAACTTAAAAATATGATAGATATTCTAATAAATTAATAGGTTGATATTTTTAGTGTATATACTGTTAATTGTTGGTATTAATTAAAATTTTTAAACGATGTCAATTCAACCCAAATCTGGAGAACGATAGTGTTGAAAAGAAAGATAGTGTTGAAATAATATATTACCTAATGTAATCATATTGTTGAGATTTATACTTGTTGCATATAGGGTTCCCTGCCAATTTGAGCTCCTCCAATTTCAGATCTTTGATAATATCCAATTGATTAATATCTTTTATCTGCAAAACGTTAATTATATATTGAATCAATCACTGTGATATAAACGATAAAATACACATAGCTTGTATCAGCTTAAATTACGTACCCTGTTATCTCCAATATACAATATCTTCAACTTTAAAAATTTTCTATTCAGAATATTTAAATTTTGGATTGTCTGCAACTTATTTCCATCCAAATTTAATGCCTCTAAATCTGGTATGTATTCTGATACAATGTCTAACACTGCTTTTAATATTGCAGGTTGGAATATCGCACAAAAGTAGTCGGAAGCAAGATCTATAACAATCAAAATTACTACAATATTCCGTATAAAGAAATTTATGTGTAAAACATTACTTAAAATTTTTCTAACCTGGATCTCTGTGGAACCTTGACAAGTCTAGTGCATTTGTATCATGCACAAATCGTTTAGCCATAGCTTGTTTCAATCTTTCTTTCAGTTTGTCATCAATTTCACATTGAGGAAACGGTGATATCGAGACTCTTACTAATAATTTGTATCCATTAGTAGTTGTAATTTTACGATCACAGTTAAATAACGCAACTGCTATTTTCTCATCGTCTACGTAAAAATTGGCTTCATTTTCGAAAACCCGATACTGTTGACAAATTTTTACATTTAGCACAGAGTTAACACTTCGTAATTATTTTATTTGTAATTATATAATGTAATTGAAATGTTTCATATTTACCATTATTGGAAGAAAAGTTTCTGGTGCTATATAACTAAGAAGATTATTTATTATATAATCTTTATCGTATTTCTGTCCATATGGTATCTGTAATCAAAAATGATTTTTATGACTAAAACTAAAACTAAATTGAACATTAAAATTTATGTCCTGATATACTTACAGAAATTTTATACCAATTAGTTTCTCCGATTGGAAATCTCTTAGGTCTAGGAACCGAACTAGTCCGATATCTTCTATGTGGCGCAGGACTATTTCTTCCACGTTGCGTCCTTCTATTTCTTTCTGTCATAATAACTTGCCTATTATTATTATTATTATTATTAGAACTTGTTGCCATTTGTACATCTTCATCTAACAATGCTAATGCCAGACTTCTAGGCACATCCCTTGTTGGTCTTGCTTGTGTTTTGAACGATTCTCTAGGCCTCTTACGAAGATATGAACCTTTGTCGTTCCTGGGAACACGGTCATCGTGCTCTGTGCAAAGCAACAAATTAATGTACATTATTGTAAACCAATGTCACCTAAGTTTATCACGAGTAATGATGAAAGACTTACCAAAATAGTGTTTATCGTCAAAATTCCCACATCTTCCGCCTCGGCTAGCCCATTGCGGTTTATTTTCTTTTTTCGGCATCTTCTACAAATTACATAACAGAAAAGATCATAAACAAAGTGCGAACGATCATTGCAAATTTCGATAACTAATTTCGAAACATTCAGAAACAAATAATCCTTTTGTGTACTTAATCAAATTATATATATTATATCTGTAGCAACAACAATGATAATATATTAGTAAAAATACTAACATTGCCACGTATTTTCCTCTGTACTTTAACAAAGAGCAAAAATACACGCTTCACGAAGTGTCTCGCTCACGGCGCTTGACTAACACACTCCACCAGTGTCGAACGATCTCTGGGACTGAGGGTTGAAGCAACCCTGTTCTTATAACCTTCGCTCCTGGCTGAATCACATCTGACCAATCAGCTCATCCGGCCAAACGTCCTCACGTGATCATTGAATATCGTCTAGGCGTAATTATTTTTTATATATTATCAAGTACCTCTCAAATATTTTTTTTATATGTTATATCAATATTTACCGTTAATAGTACGAGCAAACGATTCTCCCGGATGTATTTTAACGAAGAGCAAAAATACACGCTTCACGAAGTGTCTCGCTCACGGCGCTTGGCTAACGCACTCCACCAGTGTTGAACGACCTCTAGGACTCAGGGTTGAAGCAACCCTGTTATTATACCCTTTGTTTCTAGCTGAATCTCAACATCCGGCCAATCATCCTCATCTGGTCATTGAATATCGTCTAGGCGTAATTATTTTTTATATATTATCAAGTACCTCTCAAATATTTTTTTTATATGTTATATCAATATTTACCGTTAATAGTACGAGCAAACGATTCTCCCGGATGTATTTTAACGAAGAGCAAAAATACACGCTTCACGAAGTGTCTCGCTCACGGCGCTTGGCTAACGCACTCCACCAGTGTTGAACGACCTCTAGGACTCAGGGTTGAAGCAACCCTGTTATTATACCCTTTGTTTCTAGCTGAATCTCAACATCCGGCCAATCATCCTCATCTGGTCATTGAATATCGTCTAGGCGTAATTATTTTTTATATATTATCAAGTACCTCTCAAATATTTTTTTTATATGTTATATCAATATTTACCGTTAATAGTACGAGCAAACGATTCTCCCGGATGTATTTTAACGAAGAGCAAAAATACACGCTTCACGAAGTGTCTCGCTCACGGCGCTTGGCTAACGCACTCCACCAGTGTTGAACGACCTCTAGGACTCAGGGTTGAAGCAACCCTGTTATTATACCCTTTGTTTCTAGCTGAATCTCAACATCCGGCCAATCATCCTCATCTGGTCATTGGATATCGTCTAGGCGTAATTATTATTTTTATATTATTAAGTACCTCTCAAATATTTTTTTTATATCTTATATCAATATTTACCGTTAATAGTATGGGCAAACGATTCTTCCGGATGTACTTTAACAAAGAGCAATAAACCGGAAACAATATAGCGGGTTTGAGATATTTTTCGAGACTGTGGAGAATAGATGGAGAACGATCCGAACAAAGGGGAGTCATCGTTGTCATCAGTATCGCCGCTTATATCGTGGTTACGTCAATCCATACGAGCTAAAGTAGTGCAGATTTGTTAATTTTTAATATTAATACGGGTATAGGAATTATATCGCATGTGTTATACGTACTATCAAAGTAGCTTGTATCTTCGTCATTGATTAATCGAGGTACGAATTCAGCCTTTTATCTGAGTAAACTATTCCAATTTACTCCATAAAAATATCGGTGCTCTTTTACTTCATGAGATCCACCAGTGCCTAAACGATCTCTAGGACTTTGTTGAAGCAACGCTGTTATAATATCTTTTGCTTCTGGCTGAACAGGCCAATCATCCTCATCTGGCTAATCGACATCATCTAGGCGTAATTATTTTGTTTATATTATTAAGTACTTCTCAAATATTTTTTTTATATCTTATATCAATATTTACCGTTAACAGTATGAGCACACAATTCTTCCGGAGTATCACCAAAAAATGGTACACAGCCAATTAGAAATTCGTACAATATAATGCCCATTGACCACCAATCAACAAGTTTACCATATCCCTGCCGTAATATAACTTCAGGGGTGATGTATTCAGGTATGCCGAATACTTGTTTATCAGAAAATTGTCTCGTATCCCTATCTATGTATCCTTCGTAAAGATTTGTCGCCACTGAAAACGAAGAAAGAACTTTGTTCGACGATCATTAAGGTATATTTCACGAACATCGATCTTTTGTATCACTTACAGGACATAAGACCCATTTTACTGAGACCAAAGTCAGTAAGCTTAATGTGACCAAGGGCAGTAATAAGTAAACTAAAAAAGAAGCAATATATGAAATAGTGAATGGATTAATAACATGCTTTTCTTACGTACTTGTCAGGTTTCAAATCTCGATGAACAATACCGTAACTGTGCAAATATTCAACAGCTAAAACGGTTTCTGCGAAATAAAATCTTGCCATGTCCGGTGGCAATGGACTGATATTTTTTAAAAAATTAGCGCAATCTCCACCCTCTACATATTCCATTACTAAGCACAAGTGCTTCTGTAATCAAATGTTTGTTAACGGTTATTATTTAAATTTTATATATATAAATATAATTTTATATATATGTATACTCACTTTTGTCTCGAAGCTGCAGTACATAGAAACTACAAATGGATTGTCTGTAAAGCTCATTATATCTCTCTCAGAGATACTAGATGGTAAGCTAGCAATTGATCATCGTCTGTCATCTCCAGTTCCTGTGGTACCTCTACCAATTCTTAAATATTATATGCATTTAAGTATGAAAACTTAACTTTACAATAGATGATACATGCTATTTAATAATGCTAACATATACAAAAAAGCCAACCACTTGTTAACAAGAAATCTTACAGCCGTATTCTCAGTTTTTTATGAAAGATTTCACACCCTAGTTTCCGCATCAACATTTGTTTTCTTTACTATTAATAATGTATTAAAGATATAATGCTGACAATGACGCCACCTACTTATATAGGTAAACAGATCAGATTTAGACAAGACTAAAAGTAGTTACGAAATAGATACCTTTTAATTGGAGCAAAAGCAAAATGTCGACTGGATGACATCCTGGTACTCTCTAGAGGACTGCCTACAATCGGGACAAATGCTATATCAGGAAACAAACAATAAAAAAGAAATTAGTTTTCTATGATAATTGAATTGTAAAAATAATATAAAATACACGCTTCTAAGTAATTAACAAGTAATTTGTTTTTAAGGACATATTTTTAAAGGCAAAAGTTAAAGTTTCTAAATCTAACTGCATAGACTGCAAATTGCGTTACGATTTTTTAACCAAGGATGTATGTATTTATGATGTATATATGTATGTAAATATATGTATTTAAAAATCTTGGGTAAGGGTATGCCAGAATGCTTATATAACATTCTCATAAAATACATAACACTCATAAATAATTTGTACATAAACAATATATAGAATATCATTGAAGAATCATTTGAATAATCAGAAGCAGAGCATTAAAAAATAAAATTTCATATCACCTGATAATGGTGAATGACAACGTGGTAAAGTTGGAGACGTTGTTGCAATAAAAGATTTACGATGAGCTGCTTTAGCAGCATGCCGGGGAATGTTAAAATCACGCTAAAACAGACAATATGCATATTATATATTTGGCTTATGCGATAATTATTAATAGTCTGTGTATTTATATTTAACATTTAATTGTAAATGTCACTAACCACGTGAACGGATAACGAAGGCGCAGACTTCCCAATTGCAGAATTCCTCATTCGAACCAGATTTGACAATTCTCCACTAACTGCAGATATTAAATTAAATGTCAAGAACTATAAAGAAATAAATAGACAAATAAATGAAATATGATAATTCTTTATTAACCAGGTCGAACTGGAGCTTCCTTGCTCTCTACTTTTGGTGGAATTGGACGTTTTTGCACTTCTGCTTCAGTGCTGCAAGCAGATTCTTCGCTTTCAGCTTGATCAAACACGAGTACACTGGCAGAATTGCCATAAGAACGAAGACAAGCTCTGCTTGGTCTATTCCTGTTCTGATCCATGTCTTTTCTTTTTTTTTCTATTTCTTTTACCCTCAATTATTTATGTTACCTAAAATTATATCAGTCTTTTAACAACTTTTCATCTTTTTTATTATTTTGGAAGAAACATTGACATTAGTAAAGAATTAAAGAAGAAAATCGAAGAAGAAAATAAAAGGTAAATATATACCTGATTCAATTCGTCTTATTCAGACGAAAGCAAAACAAAGCGATAGGTAAGTCCGATAAACAAAACTGTCGAAAAATTCACAATCCATTCTTTCTCGTGAAAGTTCGATCGACGTCAAGACTGACAGTTCAAAATCGGTCGAACGTACCAGTCGAGGAACCGTTTGTGTGTCCGTACTTTTGATGGCTTAAAATGCCGTCTCAGACACAGTCCTTTCTTCTGTTGGTGTTGTTGCATGAAAATTCATGACATATAAGAAGACAGGAAATAAATTATGCTCTGGTCGACTGAAAAAGGAATCGTAGAGGCGGTTCGAATAATCGAACGGGGAGACCTGTTTTAAATAAGATGTACCTGTAGATGAAGTACAGAGAAACGTTAACCCGATGGAAGGGCAGAACCAGGGATATAGAAGATTCGGCGAGAGAAACAAGGGAAGAAAACACACAACACTAAGCACACATAATGCATACGAAGAGAGCAGAAAGAAGATAAGTAGTCCCGAGTCTAGACTCGCATTTTTCTTCTCACCGTAGAAATTAATTACGAAACGCGGACCGACCATGGGTTCTGACTCATGATGGCCGTATACACATGTACGTACTCGCCACACATATACGTACTCGCCACACATATATACATACATCATACAATGCATGCGCCTGCATTTACACACGGACGCACGCGCAAATACCGGCGCATGAAAACGCGCTCAAATTCAAATACACGCATCCTTGGCCGCTAGCTGCACCGAGAATCAACACCGAATCCTTTATAGCAGACGTACGAGTACGTGATTTCTGCTTCGTTTACTGTATCGGTATATTGTTCTTAGAAATTTCACCGTTTTCATATTCAATATTCAATCGAATTCCTTTCTAATTTGTATCTCCATAAATTAATTCCTGTCCGGTTTATTTTCAAGAATGATCAGTATATATGCATATATACGTCATATGCATTTTAGTCTCATTTGTGAATTTTTCGTTTTATTTTCATAGTAATGCTCGCACGAGTTTCTTAAATATTCTTATTCTAACCGAACCGACTTGTTTTCGTTTTGTTCTTTTGAAATTGATTACTGAAAGAGCAGACTAATATGTACCTTAAAATAACGTTGGTCATTTACATATATATTGTTCGAAAGTTGAAATAAAAGTTGATTATAAATAAACATAAACAATTATGCAATTTTCCAATTATTTGTGAAAAAATAATTTACTAGTTATCTCTAAAGAATGGTTTAAGATTGAAAGACATAAATAAAGTATACGTATAATTGTCTTTTTCAACTTTTTCAGCATTTTCAACATTTTCTATACAAAGTGATTTTAAGATATTTTACATTTGCAGAGATATATTGTGTATTGTACGTTAAGAAACGAGAAAATTTATTGAGTATGGATGTAGTATATTTAAATGAAACGATGTCCATAGAGTTGTCGTTTCTTGACAATTTATCTCAGTTTGATATGCCCTTTATACCGACAAATTTATTTTTATGGTTAGTATGCAACGATATACATTTACAGGATACAGCGTTGAATCTGGATACTTCTTCAAAAAAGATCAATTACTCTTGGTTAGTAGGGCTCCCATATATATACATGTACAAACCTCAAGTAAGAATTTATAGACTCTCTTTCTTGTAAGTATAAATTGTCGATGAAATATGTTTTTAGCTATACATATCAGGAGAACTTTTTGAATGCTCTTCCGAGAGTATTTTAATGGATAGTCAACTAGGTGAAGTTCAAGAGGAATCATTTTTAGATAAATTTGATATACACAAAAGAAACGTAGAGGCTTCAGCCGTATACCTAACTAACGTGAAGAATGTTCAAACTCTCAAGCCAACTTTAGGAATAAAAGAACCATTGCCATTTACATTTTATTACATATTTTCTAAGTATTTATATCTATATATTATCTGAATTAATTTAAAAATGATTAAAAATAGTTCCACGGTAGAAGTTATGACAATGTTTTATTACACTCCAAAAATGGAAAAGCTACATCTATGGATTATTATTGTTTCTGTTTTGGTCGGACTGTTATTATTATGCATTTGTGTCGCAATTTTAAACATGGTAAGATATCTTTTTATTGAACGTGATTATAACATGTTTTATTTAATAACATTTTTCAGTTAGGTTTCTTTAAACGGAAAGGAAAACAGAACTTAACGAAACAAGAAATTGATAAGGTAAGTATTCTATGGCATCCTATGATTTTAGAAGTAAAAATTAATTAACTTTTTATTCCCAAGTGATAGAAAGCGAGATCTCGGCGGTGATTGAGCCTGAAAATACGTAATATTTCGTGGACGGGAAATATTTAAAAAACATCAAACACCACATTTATTCTGTAAAAACCAAATTTTATTTAACAAATTTATAATTTTTATTTACATTATATTAATATACAAATATCTTAATTTGACAACTATACATAATGTTAATGCATAATATAATATTTCTAAGATTATACATTCATGATATTGTAGCCTTATTAAATTTAATGTAAACTAATCTGTATCAAATACATAATGATGCTCATTTCATTTGAGACAGTTTAATCAAAGAAAGGCACAAATAATTATATAGTATTATAAAATTGTCTATTTACAAACGTTAGAGTACTATCGCACACGTATTCTAGGATGGAATAAACGTATCAAATATAGATTACTTGAATCACAATATAAAATGCACATCATTATATACATACGAAATATGATTCGTAATTGAACTAGCAGTGCGAAAAATCTAAGTATTATTTGTGTTTCTCATAATGAACACAATGCTCATGTTCGATATAATTCCAAAAGTGAATTACAATTGTATGTTGTAAATAATTATAAGAAATTAAAATCTGAAGTTTGGAATATCGTATCACTGTACGAAACTTCAGACATACAAAAATGAAAGTCAAAATCAATTGTATCGCACACTAGTATTAACATCCCCTGAAATTTTTTAAAGCTAAAATCATGGCTAAATTTTAATTTATGAAAGACAACTACTCTTAAAATAAAAATAATATACATCTTGTATTCTTTAATGATAAAAGCATTATGCATTTCATTGACATAAAAAGAATATTGCTGTTAAATACATTACTTCGTGGAAAAAATTATTGGCCGTTTTCAGTATTTTACAACAATCTTCTTTTTATTCGCTATAAAAATAATAAACGCATAAGACTTTAAGCAGTAATTTCTTATAACTATAAAGTAAGAAAAAAAAGTCAATGTCCATTTGTAACACATAATGAATACGATTAAAATTAACTCCCTATTTTTAATGAGAAAAGAAAAAGAACTACTATCTAGGAAAACTGCACCTTTACACTGATTACAATACAAATGTATCATGTACCGTAAAGATACATGCAACAGAAAGGAATAATGAATAAAATTGAAATTTTCCTAAGTCTTACTTCTTATATATATAAAATTACATTCTTATTTATTAAATGCTTCCGCTGGTACTTCTCCCCGTTTGTAAAATTCTTGAAACGCTGAAAGCGCATTGTCATAATTCCATGATACTTCTTCTAAACACTTTAAACTCCATTGCAAGTTCATGTTTGTTTGTTGGCTGAGCGTCACCGTCATTTGTTGTTTTACGTCTTCGGGTAACTGAACCGTTAATGATTTTGCATTGTCGCTAATCGAAGGAGTCTGTGATTCTGGATTTGTCATTTGCGCTTGTTGTTCACTACTCAATTGTTTTAATTGTGTCTTTGTCGGTTGACTGATATGTAGTTGTTCATTTCGAATACGGCAACCATTTCCTTCCGGTACCATTATAAAGGTTCGATTAAAGTATCGAATAGGTTGTTCTTTCTTGTCAAGCTCTTTGAACAGTCCAGTGAGTGTAATCATCATCATTACATCCTAGAAATATAAAGCTGCTGTATAACACAACGAATAATATATTGCACATTTCGTTTTTGTTTACAAAGAAATAAGATCTTACTGTAACCAGGTTGATGTCCATTGTGAATGTATTCAGATAGTGGGAAGTTCGTGGCATTTCGGAAATAAATGAAACTACGGGCAAACGACCATGTTTTAATAAATTCTGCCTTCTGTTTGTATCGTCTGTTCTGTACAGGTTTCTATTGTCCGTTAGGTACTTGTTTTCCATTAGGTATCCATCTAATCTGTAATATTCCGTTTATTAGTAAAATATATGTTAAAAATATATAAATTTATTCCTGAGTTAACTTGTATGCAGAAACTTACTTGTTAGTATAGCGAGGAGGGTAAGACACGGTCATGCTAAAACACGCATCTTCGACATACGCATCTAGCAATGGTTGGCGATTCTCACTATCAAATATAAGAAAGTATTGCTGTAGAAATTGACTGGCAATTTCTTGTGCTTTTGCATTTGCAACAAACATCCTCTGAGAAGGGGGTATTTTGTTTTCTTCGTCCCCCACATCGAATGTGATTGGCTTTGGGAGATCCGTACCATCCTTATAAAATATTAAAAGTAGTTTAATCATAATAATTCTATATTTTATGAAGTATAGTGATTGATAATACGATTATCGTTTATTACATACCAGTCGAAGGAGTTTGGGAAACCTTCTCCGCACGTCACTGTTGTCATGAAAGAAAAACAAAAAGCTCCACGTTAATCGTAATAACAGAAATATTTACCTTATTAATGAAAAGTTTAATGTAATGGAACAAATACATAAATAATTTGGAATTTTCAAGAACTACTTATTACTTCATTTCATGCAACTTAAAAATATGATAGATATTCTAATAAATTAATAGGTTGATATTTTTAGTGTATATACTGTTAATTGTTGGTATTAATTAAAATTTTTAAACGATGTCAATTCAACCCAAATCTGGAGAACGATAGTGTTGAAAAGAAAGATAGTGTTGAAATAATATATTACCTAATGTAATCATATTGTTGAGATTTATACTTGTTGCATATAGGGTTCCCTGCCAATTTGAGCTCCTCCAATTTCAGATCTTTGATAATATCCAATTGATTAATATCTTTTATCTGCAAAACGTTAATTATATATTGAATCAATCACTGTGATATAAACGATAAAATACACATAGCTTGTATCAGCTTAAATTACGTACCCTGTTATCTCCAATATACAATATCTTCAACTTTAAAAATTTTCTATTCAGAATATTTAAATTTTGGATTGTCTGCAACTTATTTCCATCCAAATTTAATGCCTCTAAATCTGGTATGTATTCTGATACAATGTCTAACACTGCTTTTAATATTGCAGGTTGGAATATCGCACAAAAGTAGTCGGAAGCAAGATCTATAACAATCAAAATTACTACAATATTCCGTATAAAGAAATTTATGTGTAAAACATTACTTAAAATTTTTCTAACCTGGATCTCTGTGGAACCTTGACAAGTCTAGTGCATTTGTATCATGCACAAATCGTTTAGCCATAGCTTGTTTCAATCTTTCTTTCAGTTTGTCATCAATTTCACATTGAGGAAACGGTGATATCGAGACTCTTACTAATAATTTGTATCCATTAGTAGTTGTAATTTTACGATCACAGTTAAATAACGCAACTGCTATTTTCTCATCGTCTACGTAAAAATTGGCTTCATTTTCGAAAACCCGATACTGTTGACAAATTTTTACATTTAGCACAGAGTTAACACTTCGTAATTATTTTATTTGTAATTATATAATGTAATTGAAATGTTTCATATTTACCATTATTGGAAGAAAAGTTTCTGGTGCTATATAACTAAGAAGATTATTTATTATATAATCTTTATCGTATTTCTGTCCATATGGTATCTGTAATCAAAAATGATTTTTATGACTAAAACTAAAACTAAATTGAACATTAAAATTTATGTCCTGATATACTTACAGAAATTTTATACCAATTAGTTTCTCCGATTGGAAATCTCTTAGGTCTAGGAACCGAACTAGTCCGATATCTTCTATGTGGCGCAGGACTATTTCTTCCACGTTGCGTCCTTCTATTTCTTTCTGTCATAATAACTTGCCTATTATTATTATTATTATTATTAGAACTTGTTGCCATTTGTACATCTTCATCTAACAATGCTAATGCCAGACTTCTAGGCACATCCCTTGTTGGTCTTGCTTGTGTTTTGAACGATTCTCTAGGCCTCTTACGAAGATATGAACCTTTGTCGTTCCTGGGAACACGGTCATCGTGCTCTGTGCAAAGCAACAAATTAATGTACATTATTGTAAACCAATGTCACCTAAGTTTATCACGAGTAATGATGAAAGACTTACCAAAATAGTGTTTATCGTCAAAATTCCCACATCTTCCGCCTCGGCTAGCCCATTGCGGTTTATTTTCTTTTTTCGGCATCTTCTACAAATTACATAACAGAAAAGATCATAAACAAAGTGCGAACGATCATTGCAAATTTCGATAACTAATTTCGAAACATTCAGAAACAAATAATCCTTTTGTGTACTTAATCAAATTATATATATTATATCTGTAGCAACAACAATGATAATATATTAGTAAAAATACTAACATTGCCACGTATTTTCCTCTGTACTTTAACAAAGAGCAAAAATACACGCTTCACGAAGTGTCTCGCTCACGGCGCTTGACTAACACACTCCACCAGTGTCGAACGATCTCTGGGACTGAGGGTTGAAGCAACCCTGTTCTTATAACCTTCGCTCCTGGCTGAATCACATCTGACCAATCAGCTCATCCGGCCAAACGTCCTCACGTGATCATTGAATATCGTCTAGGCGTAATTATTTTTTATATATTATCAAGTACCTCTCAAATATTTTTTTTATATGTTATATCAATATTTACCGTTAATAGTACGAGCAAACGATTCTCCCGGATGTATTTTAACGAAGAGCAAAAATACACGCTTCACGAAGTGTCTCGCTCACGGCGCTTGGCTAACGCACTCCACCAGTGTTGAACGACCTCTAGGACTCAGGGTTGAAGCAACCCTGTTATTATACCCTTTGTTTCTAGCTGAATCTCAACATCCGGCCAATCATCCTCATCTGGTCATTGAATATCGTCTAGGCGTAATTATTTTTTATATATTATCAAGTACCTCTCAAATATTTTTTTTATATGTTATATCAATATTTACCGTTAATAGTACGAGCAAACGATTCTCCCGGATGTATTTTAACGAAGAGCAAAAATACACGCTTCACGAAGTGTCTCGCTCACGGCGCTTGGCTAACGCACTCCACCAGTGTTGAACGACCTCTAGGACTCAGGGTTGAAGCAACCCTGTTATTATACCCTTTGTTTCTAGCTGAATCTCAACATCCGGCCAATCATCCTCATCTGGTCATTGAATATCGTCTAGGCGTAATTATTTTTTATATATTATCAAGTACCTCTCAAATATTTTTTTTATATGTTATATCAATATTTACCGTTAATAGTACGAGCAAACGATTCTCCCGGATGTATTTTAACGAAGAGCAAAAATACACGCTTCACGAAGTGTCTCGCTCACGGCGCTTGGCTAACGCACTCCACCAGTGTTGAACGACCTCTAGGACTCAGGGTTGAAGCAACCCTGTTATTATACCCTTTGTTTCTAGCTGAATCTCAACATCCGGCCAATCATCCTCATCTGGTCATTGGATATCGTCTAGGCGTAATTATTATTTTTATATTATTAAGTACCTCTCAAATATTTTTTTTATATCTTATATCAATATTTACCGTTAATAGTATGGGCAAACGATTCTTCCGGATGTACTTTAACAAAGAGCAATAAACCGGAAACAATATAGCGGGTTTGAGATATTTTTCGAGACTGTGGAGAATAGATGGAGAACGATCCGAACAAAGGGGAGTCATCGTTGTCATCAGTATCGCCGCTTATATCGTGGTTACGTCAATCCATACGAGCTAAAGTAGTGCAGATTTGTTAATTTTTAATATTAATACGGGTATAGGAATTATATCGCATGTGTTATACGTACTATCAAAGTAGCTTGTATCTTCGTCATTGATTAATCGAGGTACGAATTCAGCCTTTTATCTGAGTAAACTATTCCAATTTACTCCATAAAAATATCGGTGCTCTTTTACTTCATGAGATCCACCAGTGCCTAAACGATCTCTAGGACTTTGTTGAAGCAACGCTGTTATAATATCTTTTGCTTCTGGCTGAACAGGCCAATCATCCTCATCTGGCTAATCGACATCATCTAGGCGTAATTATTTTGTTTATATTATTAAGTACTTCTCAAATATTTTTTTTATATCTTATATCAATATTTACCGTTAACAGTATGAGCACACAATTCTTCCGGAGTATCACCAAAAAATGGTACACAGCCAATTAGAAATTCGTACAATATAATGCCCATTGACCACCAATCAACAAGTTTACCATATCCCTGCCGTAATATAACTTCAGGGGTGATGTATTCAGGTATGCCGAATACTTGTTTATCAGAAAATTGTCTCGTATCCCTATCTATGTATCCTTCGTAAAGATTTGTCGCCACTGAAAACGAAGAAAGAACTTTGTTCGACGATCATTAAGGTATATTTCACGAACATCGATCTTTTGTATCACTTACAGGACATAAGACCCATTTTACTGAGACCAAAGTCAGTAAGCTTAATGTGACCAAGGGCAGTAATAAGTAAACTAAAAAAGAAGCAATATATGAAATAGTGAATGGATTAATAACATGCTTTTCTTACGTACTTGTCAGGTTTCAAATCTCGATGAACAATACCGTAACTGTGCAAATATTCAACAGCTAAAACGGTTTCTGCGAAATAAAATCTTGCCATGTCCGGTGGCAATGGACTGATATTTTTTAAAAAATTAGCGCAATCTCCACCCTCTACATATTCCATTACTAAGCACAAGTGCTTCTGTAATCAAATGTTTGTTAACGGTTATTATTTAAATTTTATATATATAAATATAATTTTATATATATGTATACTCACTTTTGTCTCGAAGCTGCAGTACATAGAAACTACAAATGGATTGTCTGTAAAGCTCATTATATCTCTCTCAGAGATACTAGATGGTAAGCTAGCAATTGATCATCGTCTGTCATCTCCAGTTCCTGTGGTACCTCTACCAATTCTTAAATATTATATGCATTTAAGTATGAAAACTTAACTTTACAATAGATGATACATGCTATTTAATAATGCTAACATATACAAAAAAGCCAACCACTTGTTAACAAGAAATCTTACAGCCGTATTCTCAGTTTTTTATGAAAGATTTCACACCCTAGTTTCCGCATCAACATTTGTTTTCTTTACTATTAATAATGTATTAAAGATATAATGCTGACAATGACGCCACCTACTTATATAGGTAAACAGATCAGATTTAGACAAGACTAAAAGTAGTTACGAAATAGATACCTTTTAATTGGAGCAAAAGCAAAATGTCGACTGGATGACATCCTGGTACTCTCTAGAGGACTGCCTACAATCGGGACAAATGCTATATCAGGAAACAAACAATAAAAAAGAAATTAGTTTTCTATGATAATTGAATTGTAAAAATAATATAAAATACACGCTTCTAAGTAATTAACAAGTAATTTGTTTTTAAGGACATATTTTTAAAGGCAAAAGTTAAAGTTTCTAAATCTAACTGCATAGACTGCAAATTGCGTTACGATTTTTTAACCAAGGATGTATGTATTTATGATGTATATATGTATGTAAATATATGTATTTAAAAATCTTGGGTAAGGGTATGCCAGAATGCTTATATAACATTCTCATAAAATACATAACACTCATAAATAATTTGTACATAAACAATATATAGAATATCATTGAAGAATCATTTGAATAATCAGAAGCAGAGCATTAAAAAATAAAATTTCATATCACCTGATAATGGTGAATGACAACGTGGTAAAGTTGGAGACGTTGTTGCAATAAAAGATTTACGATGAGCTGCTTTAGCAGCATGCCGGGGAATGTTAAAATCACGCTAAAACAGACAATATGCATATTATATATTTGGCTTATGCGATAATTATTAATAGTCTGTGTATTTATATTTAACATTTAATTGTAAATGTCACTAACCACGTGAACGGATAACGAAGGCGCAGACTTCCCAATTGCAGAATTCCTCATTCGAACCAGATTTGACAATTCTCCACTAACTGCAGATATTAAATTAAATGTCAAGAACTATAAAGAAATAAATAGACAAATAAATGAAATATGATAATTCTTTATTAACCAGGTCGAACTGGAGCTTCCTTGCTCTCTACTTTTGGTGGAATTGGACGTTTTTGCACTTCTGCTTCAGTGCTGCAAGCAGATTCTTCGCTTTCAGCTTGATCAAACACGAGTACACTGGCAGAATTGCCATAAGAACGAAGACAAGCTCTGCTTGGTCTATTCCTGTTCTGATCCATGTCTTTTCTTTTTTTTTCTATTTCTTTTACCCTCAATTATTTATGTTACCTAAAATTATATCAGTCTTTTAACAACTTTTCATCTTTTTTATTATTTTGGAAGAAACATTGACATTAGTAAAGAATTAAAGAAGAAAATCGAAGAAGAAAATAAAAGGTAAATATATACCTGATTCAATTCGTCTTATTCAGACGAAAGCAAAACAAAGCGATAGGTAAGTCCGATAAACAAAACTGTCGAAAAATTCACAATCCATTCTTTCTCGTGAAAGTTCGATCGACGTCAAGACTGACAGTTCAAAATCGGTCGAACGTACCAGTCGAGGAACCGTTTGTGTGTCCGTACTTTTGATGGCTTAAAATGCCGTCTCAGACACAGTCCTTTCTTCTGTTGGTGTTGTTGCATGAAAATTCATGACATATAAGAAGACAGGAAATAAATTATGCTCTGGTCGACTGAAAAAGGAATCGTAGAGGCGGTTCGAATAATCGAACGGGGAGACCTGTTTTAAATAAGATGTACCTGTAGATGAAGTACAGAGAAACGTTAACCCGATGGAAGGGCAGAACCAGGGATATAGAAGATTCGGCGAGAGAAACAAGGGAAGAAAACACACAACACTAAGCACACATAATGCATACGAAGAGAGCAGAAAGAAGATAAGTAGTCCCGAGTCTAGACTCGCATTTTTCTTCTCACCGTAGAAATTAATTACGAAACGCGGACCGACCATGGGTTCTGACTCATGATGGCCGTATACACATGTACGTACTCGCCACACATATACGTACTCGCCACACATATATACATACATCATACAATGCATGCGCCTGCATTTACACACGGACGCACGCGCAAATACCGGCGCATGAAAACGCGCTCAAATTCAAATACACGCATCCTTGGCCGCTAGCTGCACCGAGAATCAACACCGAATCCTTTATAGCAGACGTACGAGTACGTGATTTCTGCTTCGTTTACTGTATCGGTATATTGTTCTTAGAAATTTCACCGTTTTCATATTCAATATTCAATCGAATTCCTTTCTAATTTGTATCTCCATAAATTAATTCCTGTCCGGTTTATTTTCAAGAATGATCAGTATATATGCATATATACGTCATATGCATTTTAGTCTCATTTGTGAATTTTTCGTTTTATTTTCATAGTAATGCTCGCACGAGTTTCTTAAATATTCTTATTCTAACCGAACCGACTTGTTTTCGTTTTGTTCTTTTGAAATTGATTACTGAAAGAGCAGACTAATATGTACCTTAAAATAACGTTGGTCATTTACATATATATTGTTCGAAAGTTGAAATAAAAGTTGATTATAAATAAACATAAACAATTATGCAATTTTCCAATTATTTGTGAAAAAATAATTTACTAGTTATCTCTAAAGAATGGTTTAAGATTGAAAGACATAAATAAAGTATACGTATAATTGTCTTTTTCAACTTTTTCAGCATTTTCAACATTTTCTATACAAAGTGATTTTAAGATATTTTACATTTGCAGAGATATATTGTGTATTGTACGTTAAGAAACGAGAAAATTTATTGAGTATGGATGTAGTATATTTAAATGAAACGATGTCCATAGAGTTGTCGTTTCTTGACAATTTATCTCAGT
Organism: Bombus fervidus; assembly: GCF_041682495.2. Taxonomy (NCBI): domain Eukaryota; kingdom Metazoa; phylum Arthropoda; class Insecta; order Hymenoptera; family Apidae; genus Bombus; species Bombus fervidus. The sequence goes on along the minus strand of NW_027212655.1, from coordinate 19,557 downwards.
TTGATATGCCCTTTATACCGACAAATTTATTTTTATGGTTAGTATGCAACGATATACATTTACAGGATACAGCGTTGAATCTGGATACTTCTTCAAAAAAGATCAATTACTCTTGGTTAGTAGGGCTCCCATATATATACATGTACAAACCTCAAGTAAGAATTTATAGACTCTCTTTCTTGTAAGTATAAATTGTCGATGAAATATGTTTTTAGCTATACATATCAGGAGAACTTTTTGAATGCTCTTCCGAGAGTATTTTAATGGATAGTCAACTAGGTGAAGTTCAAGAGGAATCATTTTTAGATAAATTTGATATACACAAAAGAAACGTAGAGGCTTCAGCCGTATACCTAACTAACGTGAAGAATGTTCAAACTCTCAAGCCAACTTTAGGAATAAAAGAACCATTGCCATTTACATTTTATTACATATTTTCTAAGTATTTATATCTATATATTATCTGAATTAATTTAAAAATGATTAAAAATAGTTCCACGGTAGAAGTTATGACAATGTTTTATTACACTCCAAAAATGGAAAAGCTACATCTATGGATTATTATTGTTTCTGTTTTGGTCGGACTGTTATTATTATGCATTTGTGTCGCAATTTTAAACATGGTAAGATATCTTTTTATTGAACGTGATTATAACATGTTTTATTTAATAACATTTTTCAGTTAGGTTTCTTTAAACGGAAAGGAAAACAGAACTTAACGAAACAAGAAATTGATAAGGTAAGTATTCTATGGCATCCTATGATTTTAGAAGTAAAAATTAATTAACTTTTTATTCCCAAGTGATAGAAAGCGAGATCTCGGCGGTGATTGAGCCTGAAAATACGTAATATTTCGTGGACGGGAAATATTTAAAAAACATCAAACACCACATTTATTCTGTAAAAACCAAATTTTATTTAACAAATTTCTAATTTTTATTTACATTATATTAATATACAAATATCTTAATTTGACAACTATACATAATGTTAATGCATAATATAATATTTCTAAGATTATACATTCATGATATTGTAGCCTTATTAAATTTAATGTAAACTAATCTGTATCAAATACATAATGATGCTCATTTCATTTGAGACAGTTTAATCAAAGAAAGGCACAAATAATTATATAGTATTATAAAATTGTCTATTTACAAACGTTAGAGTACTATCGCACACGTATTCTAGGATGGAATAAACGTATCAAATATAGATTACTTGAATCACAATATAAAATGCACATCATTATATACATACGAAATATGATTCGTAATTGAACTAGCAGTGCGAAAAATCTAAGTATTATTTGTGTTTCTCATAATGAACACAATGCTCATGTTCGATATAATTCCAAAAGTGAATTACAATTGTATGTTGTAAATAATTATAAGAAATTAAAATCTGAAGTTTGGAATATCGTATCACTGTACGAAACTTCAGACATACAAAAATGAAAGTCAAAATCAATTGTATCGCACACTAGTATTAACATCCCCTGAAATTTTTTAAAGCTAAAATCATGGCTAAATTTTAATTTATGAAAGACAACTACTCTTAAAATAAAAATAATATACATCTTGTATTCTTTAATGATAAAAGCATTATGCATTTCATTGACATAAAAAGAATATTGCTGTTAAATACATTACTTCGTGGAAAAAATTATTGGCCGTTTTCAGTATTTTACAACAATCTTCTTTTTATTCGCTATAAAAATAATAAACGCATAAGACTTTAAGCAGTAATTTCTTATAACTATAAAGTAAGAAAAAAAAGTCAATGTCCATTTGTAACACATAATGAATACGATTAAAATTAACTCCCTATTTTTAATGAGAAAAGAAAAAGAACTACTATCTAGGAAAACTGCACCTTTACACTGATTACAATACAAATGTATCATGTACCGTAAAGATACATGCAACAGAAAGGAATAATGAATAAAATTGAAATTTTCCTAAGTCTTACTTCTTATATATATAAAATTACATTCTTATTTATTAAATGCTTCCGCTGGTACTTCTCCCCGTTTGTAAAATTCTTGAAACGCTGAAAGCGCATTGTCATAATTCCATGATACTTCTTCTAAACACTTTAAACTCCATTGCAAGTTCATGTTTGTTTGTTGGCTGAGCGTCACCGTCATTTGTTGTTTTACGTCTTCGGGTAACTGAACCGTTAATGATTTTGCATTGTCGCTAATCGAAGGAGTCTGTGATTCTGGATTTGTCATTTGCGCTTGTTGTTCACTACTCAATTGTTTTAATTGTGTCTTTGTCGGTTGACTGATATGTAGTTGTTCATTTCGAATACGGCAACCATTTCCTTCCGGTACCATTATAAAGGTTCGATTAAAGTATCGAATAGGTTGTTCTTTCTTGTCAAGCTCTTTGAACAGTCCAGTGAGTGTAATCATCATCATTACATCCTAGAAATATAAAGCTGCTGTATAACACAACGAATAATATATTGCACATTTCGTTTTTGTTTACAAAGAAATAAGATCTTACTGTAACCAGGTTGATGTCCATTGTGAATGTATTCAGATAGTGGGAAGTTCGTGGCATTTCGGAAATAAATGAAACTACGGGCAAACGACCATGTTTTAATAAATTCTGCCTTCTGTTTGTATCGTCTGTTCTGTACAGGTTTCTATTGTCCGTTAGGTACTTGTTTTCCATTAGGTATCCATCTAATCTGTAATATTCCGTTTATTAGTAAAATATATGTTAAAAATATATAAATTTATTCCTGAGTTAACTTGTATGCAGAAACTTACTTGTTAGTATAGCGAGGAGGGTAAGACACGGTCATGCTAAAACACGCATCTTCGACATACGCATCTAGCAATGGTTGGCGATTCTCACTATCAAATATAAGAAAGTATTGCTGTAGAAATTGACTGGCAATTTCTTGTGCTTTTGCATTTGCAACAAACATCCTCTGAGAAGGGGGTATTTTGTTTTCTTCGTCCCCCACATCGAATGTGATTGGCTTTGGGAGATCCGTACCATCCTTATAAAATATTAAAAGTAGTTTAATCATAATAATTCTATATTTTATGAAGTATAGTGATTGATAATACGATTATTACATTATTACATACCAGTCGAAGGAGTTTGGGAAACCTTCTCCGCACGTCACTGTTGTCATGAAAGAAAAACAAAAAGCTCCACGTTAATCGTAATAACAGAAATATTTACCTTATTAATGAAAAGTTTAATGTAATGGAACAAATACATAAATAATTTGGAATTTTCAAGAACTACTTATTACTTCATTTCATGCAACTTAAAAATATGATAGATATTCTAATAAATTAATAGGTTGATATTTTTAGTGTATATACTGTTAATTGTTGGTATTAATTAAAATTTTTAAACGATGTCAATTCAACCCAAATCTGGAGAACGATAGTGTTGAAAAGAAAGATAGTGTTGAAATAATATATTACCTAATGTAATCATATTGTTGAGATTTATACTTGTTGCATATAGGGTTCCCTGCCAATTTGAGCTCCTCCAATTTCAGATCTTTGATAATATCCAATTGATTAATATCTTTTATCTGCAAAACGTTAATTATATATTGAATCAATCACTGTGATATAAACGATAAAATACACATAGCTTGTATCAGCTTAAATTACGTACCCTGTTATCTCCAATATACAATATCTTCAACTTTAAAAATTTTCTATTCAGAATATTTAAATTTTGGATTGTCTGCAACTTATTTCCATCCAAATTTAATGCCTCTAAATCTGGTATGTATTCTGATACAATGTCTAACACTGCTTTTAATATTGCAGGTTGGAATATCGCACAAAAGTAGTCGGAAGCAAGATCTATAACAATCAAAATTACTACAATATTCCGTATAAAGAAATTTATGTGTAAAACATTACTTAAAATTTTTCTAACCTGGATCTCTGTGGAACCTTGACAAGTCTAGTGCATTTGTATCATGCACAAATCGTTTAGCCATAGCTTGTTTCAATCTTTCTTTCAGTTTGTCATCAATTTCACATTGAGGAAACGGTGATATCGAGACTCTTACTAATAATTTGTATCCATTAGTAGTTGTAATTTTACGATCACAGTTAAATAACGCAACTGCTATTTTCTCATCGTCTACGTAAAAATTGGCTTCATTTTCGAAAACCCGATACTGTTGACAAATTTTTACATTTAGCACAGAGTTAACACTTCGTAATTATTTTATTTGTAATTATATAATGTAATTGAAATGTTTCATATTTACCATTATTGGAAGAAAAGTTTCTGGTGCTATATAACTAAGAAGATTATTTATTATATAATCTTTATCGTATTTCTGTCCATATGGTATCTGTAATCAAAAATGATTTTTATGACTAAAACTAAAACTAAATTGAACATTAAAATTTATGTCCTGATATACTTACAGAAATTTTATACCAATTAGTTTCTCCGATTGGAAATCTCTTAGGTCTAGGAACCGAACTAGTCCGATATCTTCTATGTGGCGCAGGACTATTTCTTCCACGTTGCGTCCTTCTATTTCTTTCTGTCATAATAACTTGCCTATTATTATTATTATTATTATTAGAACTTGTTGCCATTTGTACATCTTCATCTAACAATGCTAATGCCAGACTTCTAGGCACATCCCTTGTTGGTCTTGCTTGTGTTTTGAACGATTCTCTAGGCCTCTTACGAAGATATGAACCTTTGTCGTTCCTGGGAACACGGTCATCGTGCTCTGTGCAAAGCAACAAATTAATGTACATTATTGTAAACCAATGTCACCTAAGTTTATCACGAGTAATGATGAAAGACTTACCAAAATAGTGTTTATCGTCAAAATTCCCACATCTTCCGCCTCGGCTAGCCCATTGCGGTTTATTTTCTTTTTTCGGCATCTTCTACAAATTACATAACAGAAAAGATCATAAACAAAGTGCGAACGATCATTGCAAATTTCGATAACTAATTTCGAAACATTCAGAAACAAATAATCCTTTTGTGTACTTAATCAAATTATATATATTATATCTGTAGCAACAACAATGATAATATATTAGTAAAAATACTAACATTGCCACGTATTTTCCTCTGTACTTTAACAAAGAGCAAAAATACACGCTTCACGAAGTGTCTCGCTCACGGCGCTTGACTAACACACTCCACCAGTGTCGAACGATCTCTGGGACTGAGGGTTGAAGCAACCCTGTTCTTATAACCTTCGCTCCTGGCTGAATCACATCTGACCAATCAGCTCATCCGGCCAAACGTCCTCACGTGATCATTGAATATCGTCTAGGCGTAATTATTTTTTATATATTATCAAGTACCTCTCAAATATTTTTTTTATATGTTATATCAATATTTACCGTTAATAGTACGAGCAAACGATTCTCCCGGATGTATTTTAACGAAGAGCAAAAATACACGCTTCACGAAGTGTCTCGCTCACGGCGCTTGGCTAACGCACTCCACCAGTGTTGAACGACCTCTAGGACTCAGGGTTGAAGCAACCCTGTTATTATACCCTTTGTTTCTAGCTGAATCTCAACATCCGGCCAATCATCCTCATCTGGTCATTGAATATCGTCTAGGCGTAATTATTTTTTATATATTATCAAGTACCTCTCAAATATTTTTTTTATATGTTATATCAATATTTACCGTTAATAGTACGAGCAAACGATTCTCCCGGATGTATTTTAACGAAGAGCAAAAATACACGCTTCACGAAGTGTCTCGCTCACGGCGCTTGGCTAACGCACTCCACCAGTGTTGAACGACCTCTAGGACTCAGGGTTGAAGCAACCCTGTTATTATACCCTTTGTTTCTAGCTGAATCTCAACATCCGGCCAATCATCCTCATCTGGTCATTGAATATCGTCTAGGCGTAATTATTTTTTATATATTATCAAGTACCTCTCAAATATTTTTTTTATATGTTATATCAATATTTACCGTTAATAGTACGAGCAAACGATTCTCCCGGATGTATTTTAACGAAGAGCAAAAATACACGCTTCACGAAGTGTCTCGCTCACGGCGCTTGGCTAACGCACTCCACCAGTGTTGAACGACCTCTAGGACTCAGGGTTGAAGCAACCCTGTTATTATACCCTTTGTTTCTAGCTGAATCTCAACATCCGGCCAATCATCCTCATCTGGTCATTGGATATCGTCTAGGCGTAATTATTATTTTTATATTATTAAGTACCTCTCAAATATTTTTTTTATATCTTATATCAATATTTACCGTTAATAGTATGGGCAAACGATTCTTCCGGATGTACTTTAACAAAGAGCAATAAACCGGAAACAATATAGCGGGTTTGAGATATTTTTCGAGACTGTGGAGAATAGATGGAGAACGATCCGAACAAAGGGGAGTCATCGTTGTCATCAGTATCGCCGCTTATATCGTGGTTACGTCAATCCATACGAGCTAAAGTAGTGCAGATTTGTTAATTTTTAATATTAATACGGGTATAGGAATTATATCGCATGTGTTATACGTACTATCAAAGTAGCTTGTATCTTCGTCATTGATTAATCGAGGTACGAATTCAGCCTTTTATCTGAGTAAACTATTCCAATTTACTCCATAAAAATATCGGTGCTCTTTTACTTCATGAGATCCACCAGTGCCTAAACGATCTCTAGGACTTTGTTGAAGCAACGCTGTTATAATATCTTTTGCTTCTGGCTGAACAGGCCAATCATCCTCATCTGGCTAATCGACATCATCTAGGCGTAATTATTTTGTTTATATTATTAAGTACTTCTCAAATATTTTTTTTATATCTTATATCAATATTTACCGTTAACAGTATGAGCACACAATTCTTCCGGAGTATCACCAAAAAATGGTACACAGCCAATTAGAAATTCGTACAATATAATGCCCATTGACCACCAATCAACAAGTTTACCATATCCCTGCCGTAATATAACTTCAGGGGTGATGTATTCAGGTATGCCGAATACTTGTTTATCAGAAAATTGTCTCGTATCCCTATCTATGTATCCTTCGTAAAGATTTGTCGCCACTGAAAACGAAGAAAGAACTTTGTTCGACGATCATTAAGGTATATTTCACGAACATCGATCTTTTGTATCACTTACAGGACATAAGACCCATTTTACTGAGACCAAAGTCAGTAAGCTTAATGTGACCAAGGGCAGTAATAAGTAAACTAAAAAAGAAGCAATATATGAAATAGTGAATGGATTAATAACATGCTTTTCTTACGTACTTGTCAGGTTTCAAATCTCGATGAACAATACCGTAACTGTGCAAATATTCAACAGCTAAAACGGTTTCTGCGAAATAAAATCTTGCCATGTCCGGTGGCAATGGACTGATATTTTTTAAAAAATTAGCGCAATCTCCACCCTCTACATATTCCATTACTAAGCACAAGTGCTTCTGTAATCAAATGTTTGTTAACGGTTATTATTTAAATTTTATATATATAAATATAATTTTATATATATGTATACTCACTTTTGTCTCGAAGCTGCAGTACATAGAAACTACAAATGGATTGTCTGTAAAGCTCATTATATCTCTCTCAGAGATACTAGATGGTAAGCTAGCAATTGATCATCGTCTGTCATCTCCAGTTCCTGTGGTACCTCTACCAATTCTTAAATATTATATGCATTTAAGTATGAAAACTTAACTTTACAATAGATGATACATGCTATTTAATAATGCTAACATATACAAAAAAGCCAACCACTTGTTAACAAGAAATCTTACAGCCGTATTCTCAGTTTTTTATGAAAGATTTCACACCCTAGTTTCCGCATCAACATTTGTTTTCTTTACTATTAATAATGTATTAAAGATATAATGCTGACAATGACGCCACCTACTTATATAGGTAAACAGATCAGATTTAGACAAGACTAAAAGTAGTTACGAAATAGATACCTTTTAATTGGAGCAAAAGCAAAATGTCGACTGGATGACATCCTGGTACTCTCTAGAGGACTGCCTACAATCGGGACAAATGCTATATCAGGAAACAAACAATAAAAAAGAAATTAGTTTTCTATGATAATTGAATTGTAAAAATAATATAAAATACACGCTTCTAAGTAATTAACAAGTAATTTGTTTTTAAGGACATATTTTTAAAGGCAAAAGTTAAAGTTTCTAAATCTAACTGCATAGACTGCAAATTGCGTTACGATTTTTTAACCAAGGATGTATGTATTTATGATGTATATATGTATGTAAATATATGTATTTAAAAATCTTGGGTAAGGGTATGCCAGAATGCTTATATAACATTCTCATAAAATACATAACACTCATAAATAATTTGTACATAAACAATATATAGAATATCATTGAAGAATCATTTGAATAATCAGAAGCAGAGCATTAAAAAATAAAATTTCATATCACCTGATAATGGTGAATGACAACGTGGTAAAGTTGGAGACGTTGTTGCAATAAAAGATTTACGATGAGCTGCTTTAGCAGCATGCCGGGGAATGTTAAAATCACGCTAAAACAGACAATATGCATATTATATATTTGGCTTATGCGATAATTATTAATAGTCTGTGTATTTATATTTAACATTTAATTGTAAATGTCACTAACCACGTGAACGGATAACGAAGGCGCAGACTTCCCAATTGCAGAATTCCTCATTCGAACCAGATTTGACAATTCTCCACTAACTGCAGATATTAAATTAAATGTCAAGAACTATAAAGAAATAAATAGACAAATAAATGAAATATGATAATTCTTTATTAACCAGGTCGAACTGGAGCTTCCTTGCTCTCTACTTTTGGTGGAATTGGACGTTTTTGCACTTCTGCTTCAGTGCTGCAAGCAGATTCTTCGCTTTCAGCTTGATCAAACACGAGTACACTGGCAGAATTGCCATAAGAACGAAGACAAGCTCTGCTTGGTCTATTCCTGTTCTGATCCATGTCTTTTCTTTTTTTTTCTATTTCTTTTACCCTCAATTATTTATGTTACCTAAAATTATATCAGTCTTTTAACAACTTTTCATCTTTTTTATTATTTTGGAAGAAACATTGACATTAGTAAAGAATTAAAGAAGAAAATCGAAGAAGAAAATAAAAGGTAAATATATACCTGATTCAATTCGTCTTATTCAGACGAAAGCAAAACAAAGCGATAGGTAAGTCCGATAAACAAAACTGTCGAAAAATTCACAATCCATTCTTTCTCGTGAAAGTTCGATCGACGTCAAGACTGACAGTTCAAAATCGGTCGAACGTACCAGTCGAGGAACCGTTTGTGTGTCCGTACTTTTGATGGCTTAAAATGCCGTCTCAGACACAGTCCTTTCTTCTGTTGGTGTTGTTGCATGAAAATTCATGACATATAAGAAGACAGGAAATAAATTATGCTCTGGTCGACTGAAAAAGGAATCGTAGAGGCGGTTCGAATAATCGAACGGGGAGACCTGTTTTAAATAAGATGTACCTGTAGATGAAGTACAGAGAAACGTTAACCCGATGGAAGGGCAGAACCAGGGATATAGAAGATTCGGCGAGAGAAACAAGGGAAGAAAACACACAACACTAAGCACACATAATGCATACGAAGAGAGCAGAAAGAAGATAAGTAGTCCCGAGTCTAGACTCGCATTTTTCTTCTCACCGTAGAAATTAATTACGAAACGCGGACCGACCATGGGTTCTGACTCATGATGGCCGTATACACATGTACGTACTCGCCACACATATACGTACTCGCCACACATATATACATACATCATACAATGCATGCGCCTGCATTTACACACGGACGCACGCGCAAATACCGGCGCATGAAAACGCGCTCAAATTCAAATACACGCATCCTTGGCCGCTAGCTGCACCGAGAATCAACACCGAATCCTTTATAGCAGACGTACGAGTACGTGATTTCTGCTTCGTTTACTGTATCGGTATATTGTTCTTAGAAATTTCACCGTTTTCATATTCAATATTCAATCGAATTCCTTTCTAATTTGTATCTCCATAAATTAATTCCTGTCCGGTTTATTTTCAAGAATGATCAGTATATATGCATATATACGTCATATGCATTTTAGTCTCATTTGTGAATTTTTCGTTTTATTTTCATAGTAATGCTCGCACGAGTTTCTTAAATATTCTTATTCTAACCGAACCGACTTGTTTTCGTTTTGTTCTTTTGAAATTGATTACTGAAAGAGCAGACTAATATGTACCTTAAAATAACGTTGGTCATTTACATATATATTGTTCGAAAGTTGAAATAAAAGTTGATTATAAATAAACATAAACAATTATGCAATTTTCCAATTATTTGTGAAAAAATAATTTACTAGTTATCTCTAAAGAATGGTTTAAGATTGAAAGACATAAATAAAGTATACGTATAATTGTCTTTTTCAACTTTTTCAGCATTTTCAACATTTTCTATACAAAGTGATTTTAAGATATTTTACATTTGCAGAGATATATTGTGTATTGTACGTTAAGAAACGAGAAAATTTATTGAGTATGGATGTAGTATATTTAAATGAAACGATGTCCATAGAGTTGTCGTTTCTTGACAATTTATCTCAGTTTGATATGCCCTTTATACCGACAAATTTATTTTTATGGTTAGTATGCAACGATATACATTTACAGGATACAGCGTTGAATCTGGATACTTCTTCAAAAAAGATCAATTACTCTTGGTTAGTAGGGCTCCCATATATATACATGTACAAACCTCAAGTAAGAATTTATAGACTCTCTTTCTTGTAAGTATAAATTGTCGATGAAATATGTTTTTAGCTATACATATCAGGAGAACTTTTTGAATGCTCTTCCGAGAGTATTTTAATGGATAGTCAACTAGGTGAAGTTCAAGAGGAATCATTTTTAGATAAATTTGATATACACAAAAGAAACGTAGAGGCTTCAGCCGTATACCTAACTAACGTGAAGAATGTTCAAACTCTCAAGCCAACTTTAGGAATAAAAGAACCATTGCCATTTACATTTTATTACATATTTTCTAAGTATTTATATCTATATATTATCTGAATTAATTTAAAAATGATTAAAAATAGTTCCACGGTAGAAGTTATGACAATGTTTTATTACACTCCAAAAATGGAAAAGCTACATCTATGGATTATTATTGTTTCTGTTTTGGTCGGACTGTTATTATTATGCATTTGTGTCGCAATTTTAAACATGGTAAGATATCTTTTTATTGAACGTGATTATAACATGTTTTATTTAATAACATTTTTCAGTTAGGTTTCTTTAAACGGAAAGGAAAACAGAACTTAACGAAACAAGAAATTGATAAGGTAAGTATTCTATGGCATCCTATGATTTTAGAAGTAAAAATTAATTAACTTTTTATTCCCAAGTGATAGAAAGCGAGATCTCGGCGGTGATTGAGCCTGAAAATACGTAATATTTCGTGGACGGGAAATATTTAAAAAACATCAAACACCACATTTATTCTGTAAAAACCAAATTTTATTTAACAAATTTATAATTTTTATTTACATTATATTAATATACAAATATCTTAATTTGACAACTATACATAATGTTAATGCATAATATAATATTTCTAAGATTATACATTCATGATATTGTAGCCTTATTAAATTTAATGTAAACTAATCTGTATCAAATACATAATGATGCTCATTTCATTTGAGACAGTTTAATCAAAGAAAGGCACAAATAATTATATAGTATTATAAAATTGTCTATTTACAAACGTTAGAGTACTATCGCACACGTATTCTAGGATGGAATAAACGTATCAAATATAGATTACTTGAATCACAATATAAAATGCACATCATTATATACATACGAAATATGATTCGTAATTGAACTAGCAGTGCGAAAAATCTAAGTATTATTTGTGTTTCTCATAATGAACACAATGCTCATGTTCGATATAATTCCAAAAGTGAATTACAATTGTATGTTGTAAATAATTATAAGAAATTAAAATCTGAAGTTTGGAATATCGTATCACTGTACGAAACTTCAGACATACAAAAATGAAAGTCAAAATCAATTGTATCGCACACTAGTATTAACATCCCCTGAAATTTTTTAAAGCTAAAATCATGGCTAAATTTTAATTTATGAAAGACAACTACTCTTAAAATAAAAATAATATACATCTTGTATTCTTTAATGATAAAAGCATTATGCATTTCATTGACATAAAAAGAATATTGCTGTTAAATACATTACTTCGTGGAAAAAATTATTGGCCGTTTTCAGTATTTTACAACAATCTTCTTTTTATTCGCTATAAAAATAATAAACGCATAAGACTTTAAGCAGTAATTTCTTATAACTATAAAGTAAGAAAAAAAAGTCAATGTCCATTTGTAACACATAATGAATACGATTAAAATTAACTCCCTATTTTTAATGAGAAAAGAAAAAGAACTACTATCTAGGAAAACTGCACCTTTACACTGATTACAATACAAATGTATCATGTACCGTAAAGATACATGCAACAGAAAGGAATAATGAATAAAATTGAAATTTTCCTAAGTCTTACTTCTTATATATATAAAATTACATTCTTATTTATTAAATGCTTCCGCTGGTACTTCTCCCCGTTTGTAAAATTCTTGAAACGCTGAAAGCGCATTGTCATAATTCCATGATACTTCTTCTAAACACTTTAAACTCCATTGCAAGTTCATGTTTGTTTGTTGGCTGAGCGTCACCGTCATTTGTTGTTTTACGTCTTCGGGTAACTGAACCGTTAATGATTTTGCATTGTCGCTAATCGAAGGAGTCTGTGATTCTGGATTTGTCATTTGCGCTTGTTGTTCACTACTCAATTGTTTTAATTGTGTCTTTGTCGGTTGACTGATATGTAGTTGTTCATTTCGAATACGGCAACCATTTCCTTCCGGTACCATTATAAAGGTTCGATTAAAGTATCGAATAGGTTGTTCTTTCTTGTCAAGCTCTTTGAACAGTCCAGTGAGTGTAATCATCATCATTACATCCTAGAAATATAAAGCTGCTGTATAACACAACGAATAATATATTGCACATTTCGTTTTTGTTTACAAAGAAATAAGATCTTACTGTAACCAGGTTGATGTCCATTGTGAATGTATTCAGATAGTGGGAAGTTCGTGGCATTTCGGAAATAAATGAAACTACGGGCAAACGACCATGTTTTAATAAATTCTGCCTTCTGTTTGTATCGTCTGTTCTGTACAGGTTTCTATTGTCCGTTAGGTACTTGTTTTCCATTAGGTATCCATCTAATCTGTAATATTCCGTTTATTAGTAAAATATATGTTAAAAATATATAAATTTATTCCTGAGTTAACTTGTATGCAGAAACTTACTTGTTAGTATAGCGAGGAGGGTAAGACACGGTCATGCTAAAACACGCATCTTCGACATACGCATCTAGCAATGGTTGGCGATTCTCACTATCAAATATAAGAAAGTATTGCTGTAGAAATTGACTGGCAATTTCTTGTGCTTTTGCATTTGCAACAAACATCCTCTGAGAAGGGGGTATTTTGTTTTCTTCGTCCCCCACATCGAATGTGATTGGCTTTGGGAGATCCGTACCATCCTTATAAAATATTAAAAGTAGTTTAATCATAATAATTCTATATTTTATGAAGTATAGTGATTGATAATACGATTATTACATTATTACATACCAGTCGAAGGAGTTTGGGAAACCTTCTCCGCACGTCACTGTTGTCATGAAAGAAAAACAAAAAGCTCCACGTTAATCGTAATAACAGAAATATTTACCTTATTAATGAAAAGTTTAATGTAATGGAACAAATACATAAATAATTTGGAATTTTCAAGAACTACTTATTACTTCATTTCATGCAACTTAAAAATATGATAGATATTCTAATAAATTAATAGGTTGATATTTTTAGTGTATATACTGTTAATTGTTGGTATTAATTAAAATTTTTAAACGATGTCAATTCAACCCAAATCTGGAGAACGATAGTGTTGAAAAGAAAGATAGTGTTGAAATAATATATTACCTAATGTAATCATATTGTTGAGATTTATACTTGTTGCATATAGGGTTCCCTGCCAATTTGAGCTCCTCCAATTTCAGATCTTTGATAATATCCAATTGATTAATATCTTTTATCTGCAAAACGTTAATTATATATTGAATCAATCACTGTGATATAAACGATAAAATACACATAGCTTGTATCAGCTTAAATTACGTACCCTGTTATCTCCAATATACAATATCTTCAACTTTAAAAATTTTCTATTCAGAATATTTAAATTTTGGATTGTCTGCAACTTATTTCCATCCAAATTTAATGCCTCTAAATCTGGTATGTATTCTGATACAATGTCTAACACTGCTTTTAATATTGCAGGTTGGAATATCGCACAAAAGTAGTCGGAAGCAAGATCTATAACAATCAAAATTACTACAATATTCCGTATAAAGAAATTTATGTGTAAAACATTACTTAAAATTTTTCTAACCTGGATCTCTGTGGAACCTTGACAAGTCTAGTGCATTTGTATCATGCACAAATCGTTTAGCCATAGCTTGTTTCAATCTTTCTTTCAGTTTGTCATCAATTTCACATTGAGGAAACGGTGATATCGAGACTCTTACTAATAATTTGTATCCATTAGTAGTTGTAATTTTACGATCACAGTTAAATAACGCAACTGCTATTTTCTCATCGTCTACGTAAAAATTGGCTTCATTTTCGAAAACCCGATACTGTTGACAAATTTTTACATTTAGCACAGAGTTAACACTTCGTAATTATTTTATTTGTAATTATATAATGTAATTGAAATGTTTCATATTTACCATTATTGGAAGAAAAGTTTCTGGTGCTATATAACTAAGAAGATTATTTATTATATAATCTTTATCGTATTTCTGTCCATATGGTATCTGTAATCAAAAATGATTTTTATGACTAAAACTAAAACTAAATTGAACATTAAAATTTATGTCCTGATATACTTACAGAAATTTTATACCAATTAGTTTCTCCGATTGGAAATCTCTTAGGTCTAGGAACCGAACTAGTCCGATATCTTCTATGTGGCGCAGGACTATTTCTTCCACGTTGCGTCCTTCTATTTCTTTCTGTCATAATAACTTGCCTATTATTATTATTATTATTATTAGAACTTGTTGCCATTTGTACATCTTCATCTAACAATGCTAATGCCAGACTTCTAGGCACATCCCTTGTTGGTCTTGCTTGTGTTTTGAACGATTCTCTAGGCCTCTTACGAAGATATGAACCTTTGTCGTTCCTGGGAACACGGTCATCGTGCTCTGTGCAAAGCAACAAATTAATGTACATTATTGTAAACCAATGTCACCTAAGTTTATCACGAGTAATGATGAAAGACTTACCAAAATAGTGTTTATCGTCAAAATTCCCACATCTTCCGCCTCGGCTAGCCCATTGCGGTTTATTTTCTTTTTTCGGCATCTTCTACAAATTACATAACAGAAAAGATCATAAACAAAGTGCGAACGATCATTGCAAATTTCGATAACTAATTTCGAAACATTCAGAAACAAATAATCCTTTTGTGTACTTAATCAAATTATATATATTATATCTGTAGCAACAACAATGATAATATATTAGTAAAAATACTAACATTGCCACGTATTTTCCTCTGTACTTTAACAAAGAGCAAAAATACACGCTTCACGAAGTGTCTCGCTCACGGCGCTTGACTAACACACTCCACCAGTGTCGAACGATCTCTGGGACTGAGGGTTGAAGCAACCCTGTTCTTATAACCTTCGCTCCTGGCTGAATCACATCTGACCAATCAGCTCATCCGGCCAAACGTCCTCACGTGATCATTGAATATCGTCTAGGCGTAATTATTTTTTATATATTATCAAGTACCTCTCAAATATTTTTTTTATATGTTATATCAATATTTACCGTTAATAGTACGAGCAAACGATTCTCCCGGATGTATTTTAACGAAGAGCAAAAATACACGCTTCACGAAGTGTCTCGCTCACGGCGCTTGGCTAACGCACTCCACCAGTGTTGAACGACCTCTAGGACTCAGGGTTGAAGCAACCCTGTTATTATACCCTTTGTTTCTAGCTGAATCTCAACATCCGGCCAATCATCCTCATCTGGTCATTGAATATCGTCTAGGCGTAATTATTTTTTATATATTATCAAGTACCTCTCAAATATTTTTTTTATATGTTATATCAATATTTACCGTTAATAGTACGAGCAAACGATTCTCCCGGATGTATTTTAACGAAGAGCAAAAATACACGCTTCACGAAGTGTCTCGCTCACGGCGCTTGGCTAACGCACTCCACCAGTGTTGAACGACCTCTAGGACTCAGGGTTGAAGCAACCCTGTTATTATACCCTTTGTTTCTAGCTGAATCTCAACATCCGGCCAATCATCCTCATCTGGTCATTGAATATCGTCTAGGCGTAATTATTTTTTATATATTATCAAGTACCTCTCAAATATTTTTTTTATATGTTATATCAATATTTACCGTTAATAGTACGAGCAAACGATTCTCCCGGATGTATTTTAACGAAGAGCAAAAATACACGCTTCACGAAGTGTCTCGCTCACGGCGCTTGGCTAACGCACTCCACCAGTGTTGAACGACCTCTAGGACTCAGGGTTGAAGCAACCCTGTTATTATACCCTTTGTTTCTAGCTGAATCTCAACATCCGGCCAATCATCCTCATCTGGTCATTGGATATCGTCTAGGCGTAATTATTATTTTTATATTATTAAGTACCTCTCAAATATTTTTTTTATATCTTATATCAATATTTACCGTTAATAGTATGGGCAAACGATTCTTCCGGATGTACTTTAACAAAGAGCAATAAACCGGAAACAATATAGCGGGTTTGAGATATTTTTCGAGACTGTGGAGAATAGATGGAGAACGATCCGAACAAAGGGGAGTCATCGTTGTCATCAGTATCGCCGCTTATATCGTGGTTACGTCAATCCATACGAGCTAAAGTAGTGCAGATTTGTTAATTTTTAATATTAATACGGGTATAGGAATTATATCGCATGTGTTATACGTACTATCAAAGTAGCTTGTATCTTCGTCATTGATTAATCGAGGTACGAATTCAGCCTTTTATCTGAGTAAACTATTCCAATTTACTCCATAAAAATATCGGTGCTCTTTTACTTCATGAGATCCACCAGTGCCTAAACGATCTCTAGGACTTTGTTGAAGCAACGCTGTTATAATATCTTTTGCTTCTGGCTGAACAGGCCAATCATCCTCATCTGGCTAATCGACATCATCTAGGCGTAATTATTTTGTTTATATTATTAAGTACTTCTCAAATATTTTTTTTATATCTTATATCAATATTTACCGTTAACAGTATGAGCACACAATTCTTCCGGAGTATCACCAAAAAATGGTACACAGCCAATTAGAAATTCGTACAATATAATGCCCATTGACCACCAATCAACAAGTTTACCATATCCCTGCCGTAATATAACTTCAGGGGTGATGTATTCAGGTATGCCGAATACTTGTTTATCAGAAAATTGTCTCGTATCCCTATCTATGTATCCTTCGTAAAGATTTGTCGCCACTGAAAACGAAGAAAGAACTTTGTTCGACGATCATTAAGGTATATTTCACGAACATCGATCTTTTGTATCACTTACAGGACATAAGACCCATTTTACTGAGACCAAAGTCAGTAAGCTTAATGTGACCAAGGGCAGTAATAAGTAAACTAAAAAAGAAGCAATATATGAAATAGTGAATGGATTAATAACATGCTTTTCTTACGTACTTGTCAGGTTTCAAATCTCGATGAACAATACCGTAACTGTGCAAATATTCAACAGCTAAAACGGTTTCTGCGAAATAAAATCTTGCCATGTCCGGTGGCAATGGACTGATATTTTTTAAAAAATTAGCGCAATCTCCACCCTCTACATATTCCATTACTAAGCACAAGTGCTTCTGTAATCAAATGTTTGTTAACGGTTATTATTTAAATTTTATATATATAAATATAATTTTATATATATGTATACTCACTTTTGTCTCGAAGCTGCAGTACATAGAAACTACAAATGGATTGTCTGTAAAGCTCATTATATCTCTCTCAGAGATACTAGATGGTAAGCTAGCAATTGATCATCGTCTGTCATCTCCAGTTCCTGTGGTACCTCTACCAATTCTTAAATATTATATGCATTTAAGTATGAAAACTTAACTTTACAATAGATGATACATGCTATTTAATAATGCTAACATATACAAAAAAGCCAACCACTTGTTAACAAGAAATCTTACAGCCGTATTCTCAGTTTTTTATGAAAGATTTCACACCCTAGTTTCCGCATCAACATTTGTTTTCTTTACTATTAATAATGTATTAAAGATATAATGCTGACAATGACGCCACCTACTTATATAGGTAAACAGATCAGATTTAGACAAGACTAAAAGTAGTTACGAAATAGATACCTTTTAATTGGAGCAAAAGCAAAATGTCGACTGGATGACATCCTGGTACTCTCTAGAGGACTGCCTACAATCGGGACAAATGCTATATCAGGAAACAAACAATAAAAAAGAAATTAGTTTTCTATGATAATTGAATTGTAAAAATAATATAAAATACACGCTTCTAAGTAATTAACAAGTAATTTGTTTTTAAGGACATATTTTTAAAGGCAAAAGTTAAAGTTTCTAAATCTAACTGCATAGACTGCAAATTGCGTTACGATTTTTTAACCAAGGATGTATGTATTTATGATGTATATATGTATGTAAATATATGTATTTAAAAATCTTGGGTAAGGGTATGCCAGAATGCTTATATAACATTCTCATAAAATACATAACACTCATAAATAATTTGTACATAAACAATATATAGAATATCATTGAAGAATCATTTGAATAATCAGAAGCAGAGCATTAAAAAATAAAATTTCATATCACCTGATAATGGTGAATGACAACGTGGTAAAGTTGGAGACGTTGTTGCAATAAAAGATTTACGATGAGCTGCTTTAGCAGCATGCC
This sequence comes from Bombus fervidus, assembly GCF_041682495.2. Lineage (NCBI taxonomy): Eukaryota > Metazoa > Arthropoda > Insecta > Hymenoptera > Apidae > Bombus > Bombus fervidus. The sequence goes on along the minus strand of NW_027212655.1, from coordinate 442 downwards.
GGGGAATGTTAAAATCACGCTAAAACAGACAATATGCATATTATATATTTGGCTTATGCGATAATTATTAATAGTCTGTGTATTTATATTTAACATTTAATTGTAAATGTCACTAACCACGTGAACGGATAACGAAGGCGCAGACTTCCCAATTGCAGAATTCCTCATTCGAACCAGATTTGACAATTCTCCACTAACTGCAGATATTAAATTAAATGTCAAGAACTATAAAGAAATAAATAGACAAATAAATGAAATATGATAATTCTTTATTAACCAGGTCGAACTGGAGCTTCCTTGCTCTCTACTTTTGGTGGAATTGGACGTTTTTGCACTTCTGCTTCAGTGCTGCAAGCAGATTCTTCGCTTTCAGCTTGATCAAACACGAGTACACTGGCAGAATTGCCATAAGAACGAAGACAAGCTCTGCTTGGTCTATTCC
>NW_027212654.1:27500-32500 GCF_041682495.2 Bombus fervidus | reverse complement strand
TCCATTTTCAGGGCTAGTTGCTTCGGCAGGTGAGTTGTTACACACTCCTTAGCGGATTCCGACTTCCATGGCCACCGTCCTGCTGTCTTAAGCAACCAACGCCTTTCATGGTATCCCATAAGCGTCGACTTAGGCGCCTTAACTCCACGTTTGGTTCATCCCACAGCGCCAGTTCTGCTTACCAAAATTGGCCCACTTGGCACTCTGATCCGACAATTGTATCTCGTGGCTTCATGATCCAAGCAAGCCAGAGATCTCACCCATTTAAAGTTTGAGAATAGGTTGAGGTCGTTTCGGCCCCAAGGCCTCTAATCATTCGCTTTACCAGATGAGACTCGTACGCGTTCGATGAGAACGGACGAGTGCCAGCTATCCTGAGGGAAACTTCGGAGGGAACCAGCTACTAGATGGTTCGATTAGTCTTTCGCCCCTATACCCAGTTCCGACGATCGATTTGCACGTCAGAATCGCTACGGACCTCCATCAGGGTTTCCCCTGACTTCGTCCTGACCAGGCATAGTTCACCATCTTTCGGGTCCCAACGTGTACGCTCTAGGTGCGCCTCTCCTCGCAATGAGAACGAGACGCCCCGGGAGTGCGGGGCCGCATTGTCTCGCGGCCCATCCTCCCTCGATCGGACACGCGCAACCCACTCAGGGTGGGCACGCGCGCCGATTTTCACTTTCATTTCGCCTTTAGGTTTACAAGTCCCAATGACTCGCGTACATGTTAGACTCCTTGGTCCGTGTTTCAAGACGGGTCCTGAGAGTACCCAAAGCAATAGCGTCGCCGACCGGTAATCAGAGACTCGGCCAGTCCAAGAAATCCGCCAGCCAACAGCTGCCGACGCCCCAGCACGGAATTAAACTCCGTAAAAACTGAGAACGATCGACGATGCTTGCGGCGGTCTAGACGCACACACATTCGAGAATGGATTGGTTGCGGCCCGATACCGTCTAGTGTACCGTCGTGCAGTCGGCCGGGCGACCGAGGGTCTGCCGCGTGCGCCGAAGCGACGCGACAGTCACCCGCTCGGGCCGTAGACCGACACACAACGGGTCGCGACGTTCTACTAGGGGAGAAGTGCACGACTACGACGCCGGAGCGTTCGAATCGAAGGTGGCGTGCCCTCGCCAATGGAACCACGAAGGCCCACCCGGAGCATCGCTCACCAACGATCACCGACGCCGTCGACGATGAATCTCCCCATTCGATCTTTTGGGTTTCTCAGGTTTACCCCTGAACGGTTTCACGTACTCTTGAACTCTCTCTTCAAAGTTCTTTTCAACTTTCCCTCACGGTACTTGTTCGCTATCGGTCTCGTGGTTGTATTTAGCCTTAGATGGAGTTTACCACCAACTTAGGGCTGCACTCTCAAGCAACCCGACTCTAAGGAGAGATCCTCCCGAAACGCGTTCCGGTCACTACGGGCCTGGCACCCTCTGTGGGTACATGGCCCCATTCAAGATGGACTTGGACGCGGTTCGACGTCACGGGATAAACGGATCCTCCCGAACACTACATTTCCCAACGGCGGAACCGCGGGATTCAGTGCTGGGCTAATTCCTGTTCGCTCGCCGCTACTAAGGAAATCCTTGTTAGTTTCTTTTCCTCCGCTTAGTAATATGCTTAAATTCAGCGGGTGATCTCGCCTACTCTGAGGTCGCTTCAACGTCACGACACGGTGACAATTTTTTTTTTTCAAAGAAAAAAAAATTTCGTGCCATGTGGGCGCGATTCGAGAAAAGCAAGACGGTTTGATAACAATGCGACAGAGGGTCTTTATTTTTATTTCTCTCTCCGAGAATCGCCTCAAAGAGAAAAAAAAATAAAAAAAAAAAATTAATTCGAATAGAATCGAGAACCTTATATTCTATCTCGATCGAGAAACGTTTTATGCATCTCGCCAAAGTGCCTTTTAAACTTCGTTCGTCGTATCATGTTCGAGCTAAGACTCACGCAAGACACCCGTAACGATCTCCGGTTTTTAACGCCCGTCCTCTTTGTATAATATATATATATATATATACACGTGTTATGTATAATATATCTCCCGTAGCCGTTTCTCTCTTCTCGACGATTCCAGCGGTTCCTTGTTTTCGCCTGTTATTGCTGGCACAGAGATCGAACACGCGACATGTATATAACATATCGGTTTCTTTGCTCTGTACCAACGACGAAAACGCACGGGAACTCACGCAAGTGGAAAAGCGAGCGCGAGACGTACACAACGGGGTGAATTTATTACTCGGGGACTGGACGACCGGCGATACGTTAGGATGCGCGGTCCAGCGATAGACGACGAAGAGACATGGGATGACCAACGATCTCTTTTTCTCTAAAACTCGGAGCGCCGAATCGCCTTAAAGCAAAAAAAAATCACACGCGCGTACGTCGTACGTACGGCGCGTGTATACCTCGTCTCTAATCAAGTTTCGTTAGTCTTTCTCGAGCCTCGCCAAAGAGGATCGTTCTCTTCCTCTGCGCGATCTCTCCGTGCCAATGTCAGAGATTATTCTCTCTTTCGCACGACGACGAAAACGACTATTTTCGACGATCCGAACAACTTTGTAACGGACTCACATGCACATCTTAAAATCGGGTACAGAAACGTTGCGCAACACCGTGAGCTTTTCTCTTCTTCGTCACCCTTAAATATAGCCGATCGTAGACGCACGCTAGATCGTAACACACACTTTTCGTTGATTTCCGACGAACGTGGCTTTGGGCCAGGCGCGCGGGCAGAGAGATACGCGACCGACGGGGAAAAATTCGTCCCGATACATGTACGCGTACTCTCCGATCTCCGCGCAACGCTGGGGATCATCTCCCTAAGTCATCAGCGTTCGAAGAAATCTCGTGTGTCCGTTCCCGGATCTACGGCTTTCTCTGGGTTCACGAAGAACAGAAAAAAGCACAGAGGATGAAAAACGCAACGACGACCCATCGATGCGACGGTCCTCGTTGTCTTCTCGTCAGTCGTCTCGCGCCTGCAGAATACATCTCTGCCGCACGAACAGACGGAGTGGGTATTCGATCCCTGGGGCTGTACGAGTAAAAACATCTTGATGAAAAGACGGTTGTGTTTCTTTAAGGCACACAGTTTTTCGTTACGCCACCAAGTTTAGGTTTAGGTTTTAATATCTTGGTTCTCTTTTCTCTCCTCTCTCGACTGACTTTGTTCAAAAATATTTTTGCTTTCTCTCAGTCTCGCCAAAAATTCATTTAAGACGACGTCGGGGGCGCGGTCATTCGTGCTTATCGAAGACTAACAAAACGTAGCAGAGGCTGATACAAAAAGAAAAAAAAAATCGGCCACGAAGAAAACTCGCTCTGTGTATCTCGATAACCGCGTCGACGACGACGGTTCTCTCCGCGCTCTTTTAATTCGTATCCTTCTTCTTGCGCTTCGTCCGACTCAGAAACGTTCGTAAAACACGAACGACGGCGGGTTGTCAAGCCAAGAAGGGACAGAGAAGAGACGGAGGTAGTTTTGCGAGTCTCCCGTGAACGCGATAGATTTTTCATATATATTTGTATCGAGAGCATGCGTACGCCGGTCTCCACACGATCCAGCGACGAACGCCGACGAACGTCCAACAATCGCTCGTACGTCGCGTACGAGCCCTCGACCGCTCTTTAATTCGTATTCTTTTGCTTGGCGCTCGTCCTCCGACTCGGAAACGTTCGTTTAAAGATAAAACGAACGACGGCGGGCTGTCGACGAGGCAAGAAAGAACAGAGAGAGACGGACCGAGAGCAACGATACGCAACGCAAGCAGTCTTAGGTTTACGTGAGCAACCCTCAGCCAGGCGTGGTCCAGGAATTGTATCCGTGGACCGCAATGTGCGTTCGAAATGTCGATGTTCATGTGTCCTGCAGTTCACACGTTGACGCGCAATTAGCTGCGTTCTTCATCGACCCACGAGCCAAGTGATCCACCGTTCAGGGTAATCGTTTATGCATGGATTTTTGTTTGTGTACTCAGGTTTTTGTACTCTTATTCTCGGTTCGAAAGAAGCCGATATCCGACAAACGTCCGACCAACGGGAATCGAACGCGCGGAAGTCGCCATATGATTGACGACACGAAAATACGTTCGAAAACGAAATCGGACGGACTGCGCGACGACACACGCAGCCCGCCGACCGGGCGTAAAGTGCATTATAATATATAACAACCAACGAGATCGAAGCTCCGTTCGTCAGGAAACGACGGGGATATAACACCCGATTCTGAATCCTCTGTACAGCACACGATCTCGCGAAGAAAGCGCACGGTGGCTAGCCCATGATATATATATATGTTCGTTCCTCTCGTCCAGTTATTCGAAGCAAACAGCCGATATGCATCTCCATCGTTCGGGTAAAAAAAAATCGATGGGACGCGCACGGTCGTAGTCTTCCTCGCGCGGTCGTTTCTTCCCGATAGCCAGAAGCAGAGTTTGAAAAACTCTAGCGACGGAACGAGGCATTAGACTCTCGACAACGAGGATAGAGAGACGGCCGGCGATCCCCTCTGAATCGACTTCGGTGGTTCAGGTAAAAATAAAAAAAATCGATGGGACGCGCACGGTCGTCGTTCCTCTTCCTCGCGCGCGGTCTATTCTTCCCGATAGCCAGAAGCAGAGTTTGAAAAACTCTAGCGACGGAACGAGGCATTAGACTCGCGACAACGAGGATAGAGAGACGGCCGGCGGTCCCCTCTGAATCCACTTTGGTCGCTCAGGTAAAAATAAAAAAAAATTCGAAAGGGACGCGCACGGTCGTCCTTCCTCTTCCTCGCGCGGTCTTTTCTTCCCGATAGCCAGAAGCAGAGTTTGAAAAACTCTAGCGACGGAACGAGGCATTAGACTCTCGACAACGAGGATAGAGAGACGGCCGGCGGTCCCCTCCGAACGGATGGCGACAACGACGACTAAAGCGCGAAAAATCGCGACGAAAAGGAACGCATCTCCGTTCAGGTGTATGTGTGTGCGTGCGTTTAAAAAAAATTCGAT
>NW_027212654.1:20000-22500 GCF_041682495.2 Bombus fervidus | reverse complement strand
ATAACGCTTTTTAACGAAATAACTCGAAATAAGCTTTTCGGACTTTTCCGCCGGCCGAAATTTTTCTAAGTCCCAACGTACCGTCGGACTTAGTCTCTGAAACGCTCGACCACTTTGTTCCAATAAAGTACCGTTATAAAACGTCCTATCGTCGAGATATTTTAACGCACCGCTTATTTTAATATTTTAAACGAGTTTTTATCGAAAAATTTAATTTTTTTTTTTTTTCAAAATCGCATCAGTAAACCACCTCTTTTAACGAATACGGACAAAAACCACGTTCTTAATCGATTAGAACACGTTGAAACAACGAGAAATATGCAAAAAAATATATACCTTGCAACGTTAATTAACGAAATAATTAAACAAATATCGCAGTCGTGTCAGTTCGTCGAACACAAATTTTTTAAAAAATTCGAAAAAACGTTTAATCCAGTTGTATTTAATAGAGATATAACCGTTTCCGCAAAAATATTTATACCTTATAACGCTTTTTAACGAAATAACTCGAAATAAGTATTTCGGACTTTTCCGCCGGCCGAAATTTTTCTAAGTCCCAACGTACCGGTCCAGAATGAGACAAAGTTCCAAAGGCCCGGTCGTATCCGTCCGTTTTTTTTTAACCTTCCACGGACGAAATAAACGTTTAATCCCGACGTAAAATACAATAATATAGCGATTTATATAAAAATATTCATACCTCATAACGCTTTTTAACGAAATAACTCGAAAAAACTTTTCGGTCCGAAATTTTTCTAAGTCCCTACGTACCGCTCGAGAATGCGACTAAGTTCCAACGTCCCGGACGAGTTCGCACTTTTTTTATATAACTTTCCAGCGACGAAATAAACGCTTAATCCCGACGTAAAAAGTCATTTTAAAGCGATTTATGCAAGAATATTCGCACCTTATAACGCTTTTAAGCGAAAAAATTCGAAAAAACGGTTCGATTAAAAATTTTTTTTTAACGTTTTCGGGACGAAATAAACGTTTAATCCCGACGTAAAATATAATAATATAGCGATTTATATAAAAATATTCATACCTTATAACACTTTTAAGCGAAATAACTCGAAAAAACTTTTCGGTCGAAAATTTTTCTAAGTCCCTACGTACCGGTGGAGAGTATGACAAAGTCCGACGGGCCGAGTCGCGTCGGTCCACTATTTTTTTTTAACGTTTTCGGGACCAAATAAACGTTTAATCCCGACGTAAAATACAATAATATAGCGATTTATATAAAAATATTCATACCTTATAACACTTTTAAGCGAAATAACTCGAAAAAACTTTTCGGTCGAAAATTTTTCTAAGTCCCTACGTACCGGTCCAGAATGAGACTAAGTTCCAACGTCCCGGGCGCGATCATACTTTTTTTATATAACTTTTCAGCGACGAAATAAACGCTTAATACCGACGTAAAACGTCATTTTAAAGCGATTTATGCAAGAATATTCGCACCTTATAACGCTTTTAAGCGAAAAAATTCGAAAAAACGGTTCGATTAAAAATTTTTTTTTAACGTTTTCGGGACGAAATAAACGTTTAATCCCGACGTAAAATATAATAATATAGCGATTTATATAAAAATATTCATACCTTATAACACTTTTAAGCGAAATAACTCGAAAAAACTTTTCGGTCGAAAATTTTTCTAAGTCCCTACGTACCGGTGGAGAGTATGACAAAGTCCGACGGGCCGAGTCGCGTCGGTCCACTATTTTTTTTTAACGTTTTCAGGACCAAATAAACGTTTAATCCCGACGTAAAATATAATAATATAGCGATTTATATAAAAATATTCATACCTCATAACGCTTTTTAACGAAATAACTCGAAAAAACTTTTCGGTCGAAAATTTTTCTAAGTCCCAACGTACCGGTCCAGAATGAGACTAAGTTCCAACGTCCCGGACGAGTTCGTACTTTTTTTATATAACTTTCCAGCGACGAAATAAACGCTTAATCCCGACGTAAAACGTCATTTTAAAGCGATTTATGCAAGAATATTCGCACCTTATAACGCTTTTAAGCGAAAAAATTCGAAAAAACGGTTCGATTAAAAATTTTTTTTTAACGTTTTCGGGACGAAATAAACGTTTAATCCCGACGTAAAATATAATAATATAGCGATTTATATAAAAATATTCATACCTCATAACGCTTTTTAACGAAATAACTCGAAAAAACTTTTCGGTCCGAAATTTTTCTAAGTCCCTACGTCCCGGCCGGGGGATCGACGAAGTGCCAACCTCCCGGTCATGTCGGTCCGGAGGGGGCAATTTTTAAAAAAAATAAAACGAAATCGTTACGTTCGACTAGAATTCGTCGAACCGTAACGATTTCTATAAAAATATTCATACCTTATAACGCTTTTAAGCGAAATAACTCGAAATAACTTTTTGGACCGGAATTTTTCCAAGTCCCTACGTACCGCTCGAGAATGAGACTAAGTTCCAACGTCTCGGGCGCGATCGTAAATTTTTTACGGCACCTTGCGG
>NW_027212654.1:7500-12500 GCF_041682495.2 Bombus fervidus | reverse complement strand
TTCGTTCGTCGTATCATGTTCGAGCTAAGACTCACGCAAGACACCCGTAACGATCTCCGGTTTTTAACGCCCGTCCTCTTTGTATAATATATATATATATATATACACGTGTTATGTATAATATATCTCCCGTAGCCGTTTCTCTCTTCTCGACGATTCCAGCGGTTCCTTGTTTTCGCCTGTTATTGCTGGCACAGAGATCGAACACGCGACATGTATATAACATATCGGTTTCTTTGCTCTGTACCAACGACGAAAACGCACGGGAACTCACGCAAGTGGAAAAGCGAGCGCGAGACGTACACAACGGGGTGAATTTATTACTCGGGGACTGGACGACCGGCGATACGTTAGGATGCGCGGTCCAGCGATAGACGACGAAGAGACATGGGATGACCAACGATCTCTTTTTCTCTAAAACTCGGAGCGCCGAATCGCCTTAAAGCAAAAAAAAATCACACGCGCGTACGTCGTACGTACGGCGCGTGTATACCTCGTCTCTAATCAAGTTTCGTTAGTCTTTCTCGAGCCTCGCCAAAGAGGATCGTTCTCTTCCTCTGCGCGATCTCTCCGTGCCAATGTCAGAGATTATTCTCTCTTTCGCACGACGACGAAAACGACTATTTTCGACGATCCGAACAACTTTGTAACGGACTCACATGCACATCTTAAAATCGGGTACAGAAACGTTGCGCAACACCGTGAGCTTTTCTCTTCTTCGTCACCCTTAAATATAGCCGATCGTAGACGCACGCTAGATCGTAACACACACTTTTCGTTGATTTCCGACGAACGTGGCTTTGGGCCAGGCGCGCGGGCAGAGAGATACGCGACCGACGGGGAAAAATTCGTCCCGATACATGTACGCGTACTCTCCGATCTCCGCGCAACGCTGGGGATCATCTCCCTAAGTCATCAGCGTTCGAAGAAATCTCGTGTGTCCGTTCCCGGATCTACGGCTTTCTCTGGGTTCACGAAGAACAGAAAAAAGCACAGAGGATGAAAAACGCAACGACGACCCATCGATGCGACGGTCCTCGTTGTCTTCTCGTCAGTCGTCTCGCGCCTGCAGAATACATCTCTGCCGCACGAACAGACGGAGTGGGTATTCGATCCCTGGGGCTGTACGAGTAAAAACATCTTGATGAAAAGACGGTTGTGTTTCTTTAAGGCACACAGTTTTTCGTTACGCCACCAAGTTTAGGTTTAGGTTTTAATATCTTGGTTCTCTTTTCTCTCCTCTCTCGACTGACTTTGTTCAAAAATATTTTTGCTTTCTCTCAGTCTCGCCAAAAATTCATTTAAGACGACGTCGGGGGCGCGGTCATTCGTGCTTATCGAAGACTAACAAAACGTAGCAGAGGCTGATACAAAAAGAAAAAAAAAATCGGCCACGAAGAAAACTCGCTCTGTGTATCTCGATAACCGCGTCGACGACGACGGTTCTCTCCGCGCTCTTTTAATTCGTATCCTTCTTCTTGCGCTTCGTCCGACTCAGAAACGTTCGTAAAACACGAACGACGGCGGGTTGTCAAGCCAAGAAGGGACAGAGAAGAGACGGAGGTAGTTTTGCGAGTCTCCCGTGAACGCGATAGATTTTTCATATATATTTGTATCGAGAGCATGCGTACGCCGGTCTCCACACGATCCAGCGACGAACGCCGACGAACGTCCAACAATCGCTCGTACGTCGCGTACGAGCCCTCGACCGCTCTTTAATTCGTATTCTTTTGCTTGGCGCTCGTCCTCCGACTCGGAAACGTTCGTTTAAAGATAAAACGAACGACGGCGGGCTGTCGACGAGGCAAGAAAGAACAGAGAGAGACGGACCGAGAGCAACGATACGCAACGCAAGCAGTCTTAGGTTTACGTGAGCAACCCTCAGCCAGGCGTGGTCCAGGAATTGTATCCGTGGACCGCAATGTGCGTTCGAAATGTCGATGTTCATGTGTCCTGCAGTTCACACGTTGACGCGCAATTAGCTGCGTTCTTCATCGACCCACGAGCCAAGTGATCCACCGTTCAGGGTAATCGTTTATGCATGGATTTTTGTTTGTGTACTCAGGTTTTTGTACTCTTATTCTCGGTTCGAAAGAAGCCGATATCCGACAAACGTCCGACCAACGGGAATCGAACGCGCGGAAGTCGCCATATGATTGACGACACGAAAATACGTTCGAAAACGAAATCGGACGGACTGCGCGACGACACACGCAGCCCGCCGACCGGGCGTAAAGTGCATTATAATATATAACAACCAACGAGATCGAAGCTCCGTTCGTCAGGAAACGACGGGGATATAACACCCGATTCTGAATCCTCTGTACAGCACACGATCTCGCGAAGAAAGCGCACGGTGGCTAGCCCATGATATATATATATGTTCGTTCCTCTCGTCCAGTTATTCGAAGCAAACAGCCGATATGCATCTCCATCGTTCGGGTAAAAAAAAATCGATGGGACGCGCACGGTCGTAGTCTTCCTCGCGCGGTCGTTTCTTCCCGATAGCCAGAAGCAGAGTTTGAAAAACTCTAGCGACGGAACGAGGCATTAGACTCTCGACAACGAGGATAGAGAGACGGCCGGCGATCCCCTCTGAATCGACTTCGGTGGTTCAGGTAAAAATAAAAAAAATCGATGGGACGCGCACGGTCGTCGTTCCTCTTCCTCGCGCGCGGTCTATTCTTCCCGATAGCCAGAAGCAGAGTTTGAAAAACTCTAGCGACGGAACGAGGCATTAGACTCGCGACAACGAGGATAGAGAGACGGCCGGCGGTCCCCTCTGAATCCACTTTGGTCGCTCAGGTAAAAATAAAAAAAAATTCGAAAGGGACGCGCACGGTCGTCCTTCCTCTTCCTCGCGCGGTCTTTTCTTCCCGATAGCCAGAAGCAGAGTTTGAAAAACTCTAGCGACGGAACGAGGCATTAGACTCTCGACAACGAGGATAGAGAGACGGCCGGCGGTCCCCTCCGAACGGATGGCGACAACGACGACTAAAGCGCGAAAAATCGCGACGAAAAGGAACGCATCTCCGTTCAGGTGTATGTGTGTGCGTGCGTTTAAAAAAAATTCGATGGGACTCGCAGCCATCGGCCTCGCGCGGTCGTTTCTTCCCGATATCCAGAAGCAGAGTTTGAAAAACTCTAGCGACGGAACGAGGCATATGACTCACGACAACGAGGATATGGACAGGCGGTCCCCTCTGAACGGGTCGACGAGACGATGGTAAAAGAGACGAACCGGACGAAACTTCCGTCGATCAGGTAAAAATAAAAAAAAATTCGATGGGACGCGCACGGTCGTCGTCGTCGTCTTCCTCGCGCGGTCGTTTCTTCCCGATAGCCAGAAGCAGAGTTTGAAAAACTCTAGCGACGGAACGAGGCATATGACTCACGACAACGAGGATAGAGAGACGGCCGGCGGTCCCCTCTGAATCGACTTCGGTGGTTCAGGTAAAAATAAAAAAAATCGATGGGACGCGCACGGTCGTCCTTCCTCTTCCTCGCGCGCGCGGTCTATTCTTCCCGATAGCCAGAAGCAGAGTTTGAAAAACTCTAGCGACGGAACGAGGCATTAGACTCGCGAGGATAGAGAGACGGCCGGCGGTCCCCTCCGAACCAACTTCGTCTAGTTAAGAATCGTTACTCTTTACCATCACTCGCACTGGTATATATCTTTTCGGGCCAACATCCACGCAATGCGTTTTCGTTCTAGGTTACCCGATCCACGAGTACGAACGTACAACGTGGTTTCGTTTTGTCGAACATCGTATATCGTTCGCCGTTGAAACGAACGACAACGAAACGACATAGGAAGAACGAACGCCCTTTGGGTAGGAAGCACGTTTCGAGGAACGACGAGAGTTTGGAGAGACGCGCGAGATAGCTGGAGACGCGCAGATATAGGTATCCATGGATCTTCGAAGAGAACCTTCGAAGATATATAATTCGGTATCCTTTTTTTCTGCGGCTCGCTATTCGCGTTCTTTCGCTCTCGTCGACGACTCGTTATAGACGCTTCGTTCGATCCCAAAGAGCAGTCTTCCTTATGTCCCGTTGCTAGGAGGTGAGGCCTACGCAACGCAACTACGAAATATAGAAGAGGTGTGAGCAGTGATCTCTCCGACACGAGGCACTTTAGAGATTTTAGTTTATATATTATATTGTTCGTTCGTTGGATTTCCACGATGCAAATACGAAATACGAGATCGTGACGGCGGGTCTTTCTGTGTACGACCTCACGCAGGCGCCTCGATCGCATTTCTCATTACACGTGGTTTCCACTGTAACTTTTAGTTTTTTCGATATGTGTTCAGCTCAAGTTCCCTCACATATCGTTATTATTATTATTATTATTAATAGTAGCGGTTTCGTGTTATAGGATTCGGAGACGGCGGGTCTTTCTGTGTACGACCTCACGCAAGCGCCTCGAGAATCTTTTTAAGTTTTTCGTTTGTTATAATATTATTCGGAGACGGCGGGTCTTTCTGTGTACGACCTCACGCAGGCGCCTCGAGAATATTTTTAAGTTTTTCGTTTGTTATAATATTATTCGGAGACGGCGGGTCTTTCTGTGTACGACCTCACGCAGGCGCCTCGAATTATTCGTGTAAAAGTATATCTCTTCATCCCGATGATCGAGAGAGAGTGCCACACTCTTCGTATAGTTTCGTAACTGGAGCGTCTCTCACCTCCTTATTGTAAAAAATTTGGCTTTTGTCAAAGTATATAGCTTGTTAATACGTCGTATATACTTTGTGTCGATATAGGAGGAGTACGGCTCCTTACCGACGATATTATATATATTTTATTATACAGTGTTCAAGTCAAATATATTCTTTGTGTTTTTGTATTTTTCGTTAATGATCCTTCCGCAGGTTCACCTACGGAAACCTTGTTACGACTTTTACTTCCTCTAAATGATCAAGTTTGGTCATCTTCCCGGTAACATCGGCAATGCTTATCACATTGGCCGCGCACCAGTCCGAAGACCTCACTAA
>NW_027212654.1:0-5000 GCF_041682495.2 Bombus fervidus | reverse complement strand
GTGACTGAATTCTCAACCGAGGCCGTAGAATAGCCACGCGCTCGACGCTGTTCCGTCCGGACCGTCCGACTCGACGTGTCTCTTATAGATACCAAAGCGCCGGCCGGACGGTCGGCGCCGGCCGGGCCAGCGGCCGGGCGCTTACCATGTAAAACCTCCGTTAGAGCGTACCGTCGGACTTAGTCTCTGAAACGCTCGACCACTTTTTTCGAATAAACTACCCTTAGAAAACATCCTATCGTCGAGATATTTTAACGCACCGCTTATTTTAATATTTCAAACGAGTTTTTATCGAAAAATTTAATTTTTTTTTTTTTTTCAAAATCGCATCAGTAAACCACCTCTTTTAACGAATACGGACAAAAACCACGTTCTTAATCGATTAGAACACGTTAAAACAACGAGAAATATGCAAAAAAATATATACCTTGCAACGTTAATTAACGAAAAAATTAAACAAATATCGCAGTCGTGTCAGTTCGACGGACACTAATTTTTTAAAAAATTCGAAAAAAACGTTTAATCCAGTTGTATTTAATAGAGATATAACCGTTTCTGCAAAAATATTTATACCTTATAACGCTTTTTAACGAAATAACTCGAAATAAGCTTTTCGGACTTTTCCGCCGGCCGAAATTTTTCTAAGTCCCAACGTACCGTCGGACTTAGTCTCTGAAACGCTCGACCACTTTGTTCCAATAAAGTACCGTTATAAAACGTCCTATCGTCGAGATATTTTAACGCACCGCTTATTTTAATATTTTAAACGAGTTTTTATCGAAAAATTTAATTTTTTTTTTTTTTCAAAATCGCATCAGTAAACCACCTCTTTTAACGAATACGGACAAAAACCACGTTCTTAATCGATTAGAACACGTTGAAACAACGAGAAATATGCAAAAAAATATATACCTTGCAACGTTAATTAACGAAATAATTAAACAAATATCGCAGTCGTGTCAGTTCGTCGAACACAAATTTTTTAAAAAATTCGAAAAAACGTTTAATCCAGTTGTATTTAATAGAGATATAACCGTTTCCGCAAAAATATTTATACCTTATAACGCTTTTTAACGAAATAACTCGAAATAAGTATTTCGGACTTTTCCGCCGGCCGAAATTTTTCTAAGTCCCAACGTACCGGTCCAGAATGAGACAAAGTTCCAAAGGCCCGGTCGTATCCGTCCGTTTTTTTTTAACCTTCCACGGACGAAATAAACGTTTAATCCCGACGTAAAATACAATAATATAGCGATTTATATAAAAATATTCATACCTCATAACGCTTTTTAACGAAATAACTCGAAAAAACTTTTCGGTCCGAAATTTTTCTAAGTCCCTACGTACCGCTCGAGAATGCGACTAAGTTCCAACGTCCCGGACGAGTTCGCACTTTTTTTATATAACTTTCCAGCGACGAAATAAACGCTTAATCCCGACGTAAAAAGTCATTTTAAAGCGATTTATGCAAGAATATTCGCACCTTATAACGCTTTTAAGCGAAAAAATTCGAAAAAACGGTTCGATTAAAAATTTTTTTTTAACGTTTTCGGGACGAAATAAACGTTTAATCCCGACGTAAAATATAATAATATAGCGATTTATATAAAAATATTCATACCTTATAACACTTTTAAGCGAAATAACTCGAAAAAACTTTTCGGTCGAAAATTTTTCTAAGTCCCTACGTACCGGTGGAGAGTATGACAAAGTCCGACGGGCCGAGTCGCGTCGGTCCACTATTTTTTTTTAACGTTTTCGGGACCAAATAAACGTTTAATCCCGACGTAAAATACAATAATATAGCGATTTATATAAAAATATTCATACCTTATAACACTTTTAAGCGAAATAACTCGAAAAAACTTTTCGGTCGAAAATTTTTCTAAGTCCCTACGTACCGGTCCAGAATGAGACTAAGTTCCAACGTCCCGGGCGCGATCATACTTTTTTTATATAACTTTTCAGCGACGAAATAAACGCTTAATACCGACGTAAAACGTCATTTTAAAGCGATTTATGCAAGAATATTCGCACCTTATAACGCTTTTAAGCGAAAAAATTCGAAAAAACGGTTCGATTAAAAATTTTTTTTTAACGTTTTCGGGACGAAATAAACGTTTAATCCCGACGTAAAATATAATAATATAGCGATTTATATAAAAATATTCATACCTTATAACACTTTTAAGCGAAATAACTCGAAAAAACTTTTCGGTCGAAAATTTTTCTAAGTCCCTACGTACCGGTGGAGAGTATGACAAAGTCCGACGGGCCGAGTCGCGTCGGTCCACTATTTTTTTTTAACGTTTTCAGGACCAAATAAACGTTTAATCCCGACGTAAAATATAATAATATAGCGATTTATATAAAAATATTCATACCTCATAACGCTTTTTAACGAAATAACTCGAAAAAACTTTTCGGTCGAAAATTTTTCTAAGTCCCAACGTACCGGTCCAGAATGAGACTAAGTTCCAACGTCCCGGACGAGTTCGTACTTTTTTTATATAACTTTCCAGCGACGAAATAAACGCTTAATCCCGACGTAAAACGTCATTTTAAAGCGATTTATGCAAGAATATTCGCACCTTATAACGCTTTTAAGCGAAAAAATTCGAAAAAACGGTTCGATTAAAAATTTTTTTTTAAAGTTCTCGGGACGAAATAAACGCTTAATCCCGACGTAGAAATACATAATATTGCTATTTATGTAAAAATATATACGCATCATAACGCGTTTTAGCGAAATAACTCGAAATAACTTTTTGGACCGGAATTTTTCTAAGTCCCTACGTCCCGGCCGGGGGATCGACGAAGTGCCAACCTCCCGGTCATGTCGGTCCGGAGGGGGCAATTTTTAAAAAAAATAAAACGAAATCGTTACGTTCGACTAGAATTCGTCGAACCGTAACGATTTCTATAAAAATATTCATACCTTATAACGCTTTTAAGCGAAATAACTCGAAATAACTTTTTGGACCGGAATTTTTCCAAGTCCCTACGTACCGCTCGAGAATGAGACTAAGTTCCAACGTCTCGGGCGCGATCGTAAATTTTTTACGGCACCTTGCGGGGACGAAATAAACCCTTAATCCCGATGTAAAACGTCATTCTAAAGCGATTTATGCAAGAATATTCGCACCTTATAACGCTTTTAAGCGAAAAAATTCGAAAAAACGGTTCGATTAAAAATTTTTTTTTAACGTTCTCGGGACGAAATAAACGCTTAATCCCGACGTAGAAATACATAATATTCCCATTTATATAAAAATATTCATACCTCGTAACGCTTTTTAGCGAAATAACTCGAAATAACTTTTTGGACCGGAATTTTTCTAAGTCCCTACGTACCGGCCGGGGGATCGACGAAGTGCCAACCGCCCGGTCATGTCGGTCCGGAAGGGGCAATTTTTTAAAAAATAAAACGAAATCGTTACGTTCGACTAGAATTCGTCGAACCATAACGATTTCTATAAAAATATTCACACCTTACAACGCTTTTAAGCGAGATAACTCGAAATAACTTTTCGGTCGAAAATTTTTCTAAGTCCCAACGTACCGCTCGAGAATGAGACTAAGTTCCAACGTCTCGGGCGCGATCGTAAATTTTTTACGGCACCTTTCGGGGACGAAATAAACCCTTAATCCCGATGTAAAACGTCATTTTAAAGCGATTTATGCACAAATATTAGCACCTTGTAACGCTTTTAAGCGAAAAAATTCGAAAAAACGGTTCGATTTAAAAATTTTTTTTAAAGTTCTCGGGACGAAATAAACGCTTAATCCCGACGTAGGAATACATGATATTCCCATTTATGTAAAAATATATACGCATCACAACGCTTTTAAGCGAAATAACTGGAAATAACCGTTCGGTACGAAAATTTTTCAAAGTCAGACGGGCTCTCGAGCGTTGCTCGCTCGCTGCGCTCGCGTCGAAAAAAAAACTAGCCCAACCAAAACCAATCCCTTTTCGCGTTCGTTCCTCGATTTCTCTTAAAATCGGAGAAACTGGCGGGATCGGTTTTGGGTTGGGCTAGTATAAGTTCGAGCGAGCGCAGCGAGCGGAGCAACGATCGCGACCGTTACTTCGTACGTCCACGGTATATTTTCGTTACGTTAATTTTTCGTTACTTTCGTCTCGTTTCTTGGATCGATCGAGAGCGGTTTGGTCGATGGTGAAAGAAGGAAAAAACGAGAGAACGAAAAGTAAAAGAGGAGCGAGCGCGCGTCTCGCCGTACGAATATCGTCGTCGTTCGTACGTACGTACGTACGTACCTTTAAGAATATCGTACGTACCCCGGCGCTGACTCGCCGATGCGGGGGTTGGGGGGGGGGGAGTGGCGCCCGGGCACGCCCTCGAGACGTTATCTCTATTGGATTTAAAGGAAAAAAAAAATCGCTACGTACGACCATCGTTCGCATCGACGGCCGTACGTAGCGAATTGTGTTTGGAATTAAATTGTCGATTCCAGCGGAGTATTGGTTTTTGCTTGAAAACGACAAAGTCCAGCGGCGTATTGCTTTTTTTTTTATGCCAACGACAAAGTCCAGCGGCGTATTGCTTTTGAATCGCACTCGACGAAAATTGATTTAAAGGAAAAAAAATCGCTACGTACGACCATCTAAGGCCGTACGCAGCGAAATTCCTTTTTCAAAGCGCACGCGACAAAGTCCAGCGGCGTATTGCTTTTGCGGGCATACTTAAAAATTCAAAGTCCAGCGGCGTATTGCTTTGCCGGCATATAAAAATCAAAGTCCAGCGGCGTATTGCTTTCGCTGGCATATAAAAATTCAAAGTCCAGCGGCGTATTTGCTTTTGCCGGCATATAAAAAAATTCAAAGTCCAGCGGCGTATTGCTTTGGCCGGCATATAAAAAAATTCAAAGTCCAGCGGCGTATTGCTTTTTCAAGCATACTTAAAAAATTCAAAGTCCAGCGGCGTATTGCTTTTGCCGGCATATAAAAATTCAAAGTCCAGCGGCGTATTGCTTTC
>NW_027212653.1:0-38032 GCF_041682495.2 Bombus fervidus | reverse complement strand
TTGCTTATTCGCACGTTGAAATTATTCTGCTATACCTACATCATTATAAGTTATTGCTGCAGGATAAATATGAAATATTAATTATAAAATATTAAATATTAAGTATTGAATATTAAATATAGAATATTAAATATTAAATATTAAAAATGGAACATTAAATATTAAATATTGAATAATAAATATTAAATATCAAATATTAAATATTAAATATTGAATATTAGATATAGAATATTAAATATTAAATATTAAAAATGGAACATTAAATATTAAATATTGAATAATAAATATTAAATATCAAATATTAAATATTAAATATTAAATATTGAATATTAAATTTTGAATATTAAATTTTGAATATTAAATATTAATTGTTGCATTAATTGTTTGAGTGCTGACTGCCCCCTGCGGCGGGAGTCCGCGAGTAACGGTTGCCATCGTTGAGGACACAGGCTGCCTTTTTAAATAAATATCAATATAAATTGCATTTATAGATTGCACTGTTATAACATTCTTTTGATTTTTGAACGTCTCGACGATCTAGCGAAAATTTTCCATAACATTTCTCAGGGGTTACGAGTAAACAAGTGCGTTTTCCATTGGCTCCTGTGATTTACAATACTCCGCCCGGAATGTCCCCACTACGGCCAAACGAGTTTTCCACTGGTACCAGTGATTCGTAATTCTTCGGCCAGAATGTCCCCACTACGTTAACAGCCGACTTGTTAGGGCTAGCAAAATTTTCGTATTTTCGCAGTAGTGGACCTGTTAGTATCGTTTGTAACGTGGTCGTAGCAACAACGGAGTGCAAAGACATATTTTACGTAATCGCAAATATCGCGGAGTAACAAGTGTACGTTTCAAGAAGCGTTCAGAAGGTGAGCCATCTTTCATTTTTCTGTTCTCCATTGTCGTTCGCTAAGAAATACACGTGTATCGTTCATAGGCTAATTAAAGAATCTCGAGCGCGAGTGAGGCGAAGAAAATTGGTAAACGTTTATAAATATGTCCTTAGTCCACACGGGTAGATTTAGCAGGTAGCATGTAGGCGCCCATGGCTATTTCCAATTTTAACGATTTCAAAGATCTTTATCCGATTATAGCGACCGAACAGAAAGAGTTTCTTGGAACCTTTAAATTTTTATCAAAAATTTACATCAAATGTCTAGCTATTGAAACTTTCTCTTCTTGTTGCCATTATATTTTCTGGTATAATTAGAAGTAAAAGCTGTATTAAAAATTTTTATATATCTATCAGAATTGCTTATTCGCACGTTGAAATTATTCTGCTATACCTACATCATTATAAGTTATTGCTGCAGGATAAATATGAAATATTAATTATAAAATATTAAATATTAAATATTGAATATTAAATATAGAATATTAAATATAGAATATTAAATATTAAATATTAAAAATGGAACATTAAATATTAAATATTGAATAATAAATATTAAATATTGAATATTAAATATTAAATATTAAATATTGAATATTAAATTTTGAATATTAAATGTTGATTATTAAATATTAATTGTTGCATTAATTGTTTGAGTGCAGACTGCCCCCTGCGGCGGGAGTCCGCGAGTAACGAATGCCATCGTTGAGGACACAGGCTGCCTTTTTAAATAAATATCAATATAAATTGCATTTATAGATTGCACTGTTATAACATTCTTTTGATTTTTGAACGTCTCGACGATCTAGCGAAAATTTTCCATAACATTTCTCAGGGGTTACGAGTAAACAAGTGCGTTTTCCATTGGCTCCTGTGATTTACAATACTCCGCCCGGAATGTCCCCACTACGGCCAAACGAGTTTTCCACTGGTACTAGTGATTCGTAATTCTTCGGCCAGAATGTCCCCACTACGTTAACAGCCGATTTGTTAGGGCTAGCAAAATTTTCGTATCTTCGCAATAGTGGACCTGTTAGTTTCGTTTGTAACGTGGTCGTAGCAACAACGGAGTGCAAAGACATATTTTACGTAATCGCAAATATCGCGGAGTAACAAGTGTACTTTTCAAGAAGCGTTCAGAAGGTGAGCCATCTTTCATTTTTCTGTTCTCCATTGTCGTTCGCTAAGAAATACACGTGTATCGTTCATAGGCTAATGAAAGAATCTCGAGCGCGAGTGAGCCGGTGAAAATTGATAAACGTTTATAAATATGTCCTTAGCCCACACGGCTAGCTTTTTTTAACACGTCACTTGTTTAATAATTCGATTATATGTTATTATATTAACGAAACATCTTTCGTTTTTTGTATAAAATATCGCGTGATAGTCAGTCGACGCTCGATATCGATAAAAAAGAAAAGTATAAAATTTTTTGATTATTAGATGAAGGAAATTAATATGCAAAACAATGTTATTTGTTAATATATACAATACGATAGTCAACTCTTGATATTAATGACGAAAAAAGGCAAGAGTAATTTTTTTATGCCACACTGTTTAGCTTATATGAACATATAACACTCATAAAAAATAAAATTGATTATTTCATAACTATCGTTGAGCTTAAATAAAAAATATCTTACGAAAGCGCGAGTCTCTCAACGTTACTCTTTACGAAAAGAATAAACCAAACGCAATGTAATTATTAACACTTAGCCAACCGCGCGCGCCACAGCGAGCTATACGCTATTTCCACCGCGCTCGGACAAGCAACCCATACGCTGTCCACCGTGCATTTTTTCAAGTATCGAGGATTAATTTTCACTACTTAAAAAACAAAGAACTTTAAAAATTATTTAAGTGGTCAGTTATATTTTGCGGTGATAATTTTATTTAACGATTTTACATATTGTTTATACAAAACATCAAATTGAAAGTATATTCAAAGTATAAAAAAATATAGGTAGAATTAAAAACATTAAAGATGACTAAAGATAAATAACACGATTTGAATATCTTTTTAATTAAGTTTAACGCCGCTAAATTGGTTAACAAAACAAAAAAAAAAAAAAAAAAAAAAACGCGTTGCTAAAGTCAAAAAAGGGTATCTTCCCGTTCGGTCACGCAGCGATGTTCTTCGTAGGAGGAAAAACTCCCTATTATGTTGGCTAAGTGTTAAAATCATTCGATTTCATCGACCGATAAGAAATTACAAAGTATAAATTTTACACAACATTCAATAACATAACACGTTATATTTTACAGGCCGAATTAGTTAAACCAGATGAAATGTCGGCGAATGAGTTACACAGACATGGAAATTCTTCGGCCGAAACTCCGGAAATCAATCAAATTCCAATACTATCGGAGAATCCGATAGAATCAAAAGTGGAGATCAATCCGAATTACGATAGTTATCAAAAGGGCCGAGACGAGCGATCGCAGGCAACCGTTCCACGTCCACAGATCATTGTGAAATCGTTCGATATGTCGAACATCGATTGTGACGTACAAGTGGTCGAACTCAAGCAGAAAGCAGATGAAACATTTTTTCCTCCGGAAGAGACCCACACGAACAACATGAACAGCTCTTTGGGGGTGTTATGCGATTCAAGAGAACAACGATTTATGGAGAAGGTAGAGGATAGAACTTACCGGAAGTCGAATCTGGAGAATTTCGATGATAAATCTTATGCTGTTAGCTTACTGTTGAACCTGGGCAGAGCGAATAATGTCCCAGAAAATGAAAGAAAGACATCGGGCAAGAGAAGGTATGTGCAAGAAAATTTGCAAGATTTCGAGGGCCTCAAGAGGTTCAAAACCGATGGCGAGTTGGAAGATGAGGAATCTAAATACGACTCGTATTCCGAAGACGATGATTATGATAAACGGTACGATGACAGTAAGCAGGAAATGTCAGTGTCTATAATAAACGCGAATAATAATACAAGTGGAAGCTTAGATTTTTCTGCTGAAAACGATATTTGTACCGATAACGAAGATAATGATATGTTAAATGACGCTCCCCTTGCTACTAGTACTCCTTATCATAATGCACGCTACGAAAGAGAAGAAGACTTTGAAGAATATGAAAGAAAGATATACGAACAATTATACGGAATCAATCATACGAGTGAAATTTCTAGCAGCAAGGAATCTACTGATTTGTTGATTATTGATGATAATCTATCGGATTCTGATGCTGAAATGCACGATAAACAAATATGTTCGGATGACAGAATGATGGAGAACGACTCGTATTCCGAAGACGATGATTATGATAAACGGTACGATGACAGTAAGCAGGAAATGTCAGTGTCTATAATAAACGCGAATAATAATACAAGTGGAAGCTTAGATTTTTCTGCTGAAAACGATATTTGTACCGATAACGAAGATAATGATATGTTAAATGACGCTCCCCTTGCTACTAGTACTCCTTATCATAATGCACGCTACGAAAGAGAAGAAGACTTTGAAGAATATGAAAGAAAGATATACGAACAATTATACGGAATCAATCATACGAGTGAAATTTCTAGCAGCAAGGAATCTACTGATTTGTTGATTATTGATGATAATCTATCGGATTCTGATGCTGAAATGCACGATAAACAAATATGTTCGGATGACAGAATGATGGAGAACGACTCGTATTCCGAAGACGATGATTATGATAAACGGTACGATGACAGTAAGCAGGAAATGTCAGTGTCTATAATAAACGCGAATAATAATACAAGTGGAAGCTTAGATTTTTCTGCTGAAAACGATATTTGTACCGATAACGAAGATAATGATATGTTAAATGACGCTCCCCTTGCTACTAGTACTCCTTATCATAATGCACGCTACGAAAGAGAAGAAGACTTTGAAGAATATGAAAGAAAGATATACGAACAATTATACGGAATCAATCATACGAGTGAAATTTCTAGCAGCAAGGAATCTACTGATTTGTTGATTATTGATGATAATCTATCGGATTCTGATGCTGAAATGCTGAAATGCACGATAAACAAATATGTTCGGATGATAGAATGATGGAGAACGACGAAGATAGCAGACATGAGGATAGAAGTCATATCTTGGGAGAACATCTTGATTGTCACGATTATAGAAATTTGCAAGGGAAACTCGACGCAAAGAAGTTTATCGCTAGAAAAGGACACATCGATAATGAGCCAGACTGGCCGAATATGGATGCTAAGGAACTTGAGATAAGAGTCAGGATGGCTGACATTTAAAGACAATATAGAGAAAAGCTGAAGGAATTGTCTAAATTGAATCGGAAGAGAGATAAGATGATGATTCCTGGAAGACCGCGCAAGAAGAGACATTCTTCTAAGTGAGTCAAATTCTACACTCTATTATTAAATCATTTTAAATAGTAGATATAACGTAGATATAAATTTTGCTATTTCATATATTTATGTTAGAATGCATGTGCTAAAGTATTTTTTTATAGTATATCATGTATTAAATTGAACTTTTTAAAGTAGTAAACAAGAAAGAAGAAACATAGAATTTCCATTTCTAGCTTTGGGAAAATTTTCCCACTTCATACTTTCACAAACGAAGTCTTATATGAAATTCTTTATACGAGATTAATGTAAAAAGATTTTGTTTCACATTATTAACTTACTTTTTCACGTAGGATCGTTCCTTTCTCGTAACGACTAAGACAATTTTTATAGTTTGGAAAAAATATAGTTTATAAACATATATATATGCAGAATACTTTTCTTACTGCAACATTTCTTGAATAATTTAATGGAAAAAATCTTGATTAAAATTTTAATAGAAAATCATTGAATTACCGTCAAAATGATTAATAAAACATGATTAATAATGTTTACAGTTCCGATAACGGTCTGCTCACATCCCTACCGGCGTTACTACAATCGACGTCTTCACCCCACAAATCTGCATCGCAATCGTCGGACGGAGCTCCGCAGCCATTAGCTTCAGCTGTCCTAGCTATGTAACGTTGGTAAAACTGGGTGAACAAACGAGCCACATTAAATTACTGGATAGTATACCAAGTATTCCTATGCCCGTTGCACCAGTTGCTTCGCCAATCACAGTACAACCATCGAACAAATTGCCGCAAGAGGACGACGAGAAAAAGGCCGGCCGGGAAAATCCAACATAAAATATGAAAAAAAGAAAACAACAAGAAAAATCAGAATCCGACTATTAAATAATCAAAAATAACAGAACTTCAATAGCTTATATTTGTAATTATAATTCATAATTTTAGAAGTTAGGACAATTCTGTTATTTTTGACAAAATATGATACCAAATTAAAACGTAAGGAATTGTTAAAAACGAAAGAAAAATGAAAAAAAATAAAAAAGAATTATTTTAATGATGAAAAGTTACTTATCTGTAATGCTGAAATTAAAAATGTATATAATGTATAAGTAATAATAATAATATATATATATCATATCATGTATTATATAAATTTTAATAAATATATATATAAAAACATAATATAATGTATCATATATATATAACATGTATATTAATTATATTGTAATGATAATTAAGATTTTTATCAATATATTTCATATATATGATTTTTTATTAATTTTATTAATTTTTAAATTTCGAATATTTTTATGACATCAGTTTATGATAACAGTCAAGTTCAGTACCACTAAATTAGTTAATAAAAAAGAAAGAATGCGTTGTCAAGCTCAATATGGGATATCTCCCCGATCGATCAGACAGGAATGTATTTTAAAGTAGGGAAATCTCCCTATTCGTAAGCTAAGTTTTAAATGCATGAAACTAAGGAGACTATAATATATATGTATAAATAAAGAATCTTTTCCCAATAAAGACCGCGGCACCACCACCGCCACCACCGTCATAGAAGCGCGCGGCGAACGAGCTGTCAGCTGAGGAGGGTCTGGATCCCCCCTCAGACTCGCACGACGGCCCAGGGAACGTGGCACTAGGGGGTGAGTGGTCCCCCCCTCGCTGCCCAGCTTAACCAGGATGCCTCCCACAACAACAAAGGGAGACGACGACGAAGGAGTGTCGCGGAAGTATATCGAAAGAAAGGAACCGGGACACTCCTGACAAGCGTTGTAACGACCACCGTGGGGTTTTAGTCGGTAAGAGTCCGACACTACCCGCCGCCTCCCAGAGGGCTGCCGGGCGTCCATGAGGATTTCCCCACGTAAAAAAAAAAAAAAAAAGTTGCTAAGAAACCTGTGAGTAAAAGTTCCTTGGTGGGCTATCTTTTATCGAAGAATGGACATCTTCAAGCAAAAGTGAGTTTTGCTTCTAGCTTTGTTTATTAGATGCTTGAGATATATAAGATACACTATATCTATAAAATATATGCAACACAGTATAAAGAAAGATATATGAATTTTAATTTTATTATATTTATTATACATAATTGTTACGACCGTTCGCGGAGAGACGCGGTCGCGAGGAAAACGCGTCAGCGAGAGGCGTAAATTCTCGCTACGATTCGTATAATCGACGCCGCGAAATAGTCGTTCCTCTTGTTTCGATTATGATAACAAGGGTGGTTCAATGAATTTAACACTGTTTTAACAGGTTAATATAGCTTGTATTTTTAACAATAAATTAAATAATAATAAAAGCGCCACAAATTATTTAGCGATGAATACAGTTAATGCGTTACAGAAATTCGACTCGATATTTGATATTTCTCGATATTCGTTAGACTAAGCGACTTTGTTCGTTAGAGCTCTCGATGTATGCAGTTAGACTTTTCAAATGAGACCGATTGCCCTTAGACCGATTCCTTGTCTTTCGGGGAGACAACCCCCACTACGCTCGAATCACGCCACCGCTCGCGCCGATGATCACGTAGGCCGACTTCTTTGTGAGAATGAAATAACGGACCGAAATCGACGTTTCTAGAACTCGCTGCTTGGTGACGACTATGCGCTCGTCGATACATTGTATGTTTTTCGTCGGGCAGATAAGACGATCCGTCTGCGACGCTGTAGGACCGCGAGCGACGGTTAGAAATACGATCTATACTAAGCCTCGTGGCGTAACAATAATGTTCTATTTTATTTTATAATACTGCAATTATAAAATAATGTCATTAGAAACTATAATTTTATAGTATAGTATATAGTATAGTATAGTATAGTATAGAATAATATAATACGTAATTATTAGGTTGTCCAAAAAGTTCTTTTCGTGTTTTTAATAGGAGGTAAGTATAAAATATATTTCCTACCTTTCTTAAATGATGTACGATCCTTTCTCTTCTGTCACCTTTTGCCATCTCTCCAGGAGTCTCATAATGTCATTTTTCCAAAATTCTCTTGGCTTACTTTTTAAATATTCTTCCAGACCGGTTTTCACTTCGTTTACTGATTTGAATTTTCTATCGCGAAAAAAATTTTTTCGAGAGAGGAACAAATAATATTCCAATGGTACAAGATAAGGGGGAGTATGGAAAATGTGGTAAAACATCTCAATCAAACTGTAGAATTTTCGTTCGTACTGCTAAAGAAACGTGTGACCTCGCGTTATCGTGGTAGAACACGATGCCACGTCTGTTCACCACTTCAGTATGCTTTGCGATAATGGCTTTCTCAAGCTTTTCGAGTTGCAATATTTTTCACTGTTGATCGTTTGCTCTTTCGGAAATAATTCGTAGTAGAGGATACCCTTCCAGCCCTAGCAAATTGAAAGCAGCACCTTCTTCGGGTAAAATCCAGGTCTTGCTACCGTTGGAGAACGCTTATGTCGACTCGACCAAGATCGTTTGCGCGCAGTGTTGTCGTAGAGAATCCAACTTTCATCTCCAGTAATTAACTTTTTTAAAAATGGCTCTCTTTTGTTGCGTTGAATTAGCAAATTGCATGTCGAGATTCGATTCAGGAGATTGCAGTTCCGGGGGTCATGGGGACCCACACTTCGTAACGATTAACGTACCCAAGCTTCGTTGCTCCAACGATATCCTACGAAAGGGTTAAAACGCTACGTCTTTATAATATAAACTGCTACATTCAACTATTACATTCTGAATCGTTACCGACGAACGAACGTTACGATTTTACAAAAACTGTGAAACTCTCTTACGATTAGAACACGTTCGCACCATGTTCGAACTGTTCGATGCACGCGTTTCTCCGTCTCTTCGCTCATTGTGTGTCCGATGGACGCGTATGCTCAGAAAACTGGTTTACATTTCGAATTATCGGGAGACGGTGAGGGGCGGGTGCAGAGGTGGAAAAAAAATCGTCTGGAGCATAAAGTATGCGATGCGGCGAGGCGATCGAAATTAAGAATAAATCGTTAGCAGGCGCGCGTCTGTACACGCGTGCACGGATCGTACGTGCACGCGGAGGACAACCGCGCGATATATGCGAGTTTTTATTACCGCCTCGATAATAAAGCCCATCGAGGAAGACGAAAGCTCCGAGAACTTTCCCCAGTTAACCCTGGCCATTTACGCGTTCTAGCCGCGGCACAGAATTCCATCCTTTCCCGCAAACTTTAATTTTGACTTTACCACCTCGGCCCGTTTACGAATATACGTTTTATTTTCGAATTCCCAGATACTAGTCTTTCTGATCCGAGAAAATTGAACCACTAGATCAATATTTTAGTTAACGAACGAATCTTTCAAGCAATAAAGAAGTTTCATTTTCGTATATTTTCAAAAGGTCCAAGGGTCAAACAATTGTAACTTCGTACAAAGAATATAGAAGAAGGCCCGCATAAATTCCAAGTACAAAGTAGTTGGGTTATTTCCGTTCCTTAATCCTTATGTGTACCTATTCTCTAATACCAAATATTGTACAAACTATTAGTTAATTTACTGACTAGTTAATTTACGGTACAAAAAATCATTAGGGACTCTACTTATAGTACGGATTGCAGAAGAAAATACGAATATTAAACTTGGATTAACGCTAAGTCGTTAGAATACCCACGGAGAGGAAAAGAGACCGGTCGAGTGTGGGGTCCCGCAGGGATCGGTATTGGGACCTATTTTGTGGATCACGGCATATGACTCAGTTCTCCGATACCCCATGCCAACGGGCACGGACGGATAGGTTGCCAACTTCGAAGGTATCGATATGCGGGCAGTTTGTTTGCTGAAAGGTATTTATCATACGGCATCTTTCTTTGTTAAAAATTTCAAAATCTAGGTTAATAATTACAATTCTTTCGATCGTATGATATCTTCGAACAGCAAGAGAGATACACAAGCTATCGAAAAATATATATAAAGGCAATTTTTAGACAATTAAAAAATTCAAGACAACGAACGAAGATTCGCGTACGAAATCGTCGATCGACGTTTATTCTTCAAGTTATAAATAGAAAATTTAATTTTACATCAAATATCTATGCACGACCAGTTGACATTTTTCTACACGAACATCTTTCATTTTCTCTCTCGATATTTAAAATCGTACTCTATATATTTTCTATAATAAATATCGTATAACGAACGTATATCCACGTTTTTCTACAGCCTGTATATAAACGATACGATCGATATGAGAATATTATACGTAACTTGGGCGAGGTATAACAAACTGTTAAATTAAAATTATTGGAAAATAATTGGCGATAAGATAGCGAACAGATATACGGACACGTTGGTTTAACAAAATTTCTGTTACATTTTGCGCGTTAAAAGGAATGAATCATTAACGGGTAACTGGCATTACTCACCTTCCGTCCTGCTTCATTGTTATGAAGGTTCATCAGACTCCTCGCGTCACCCTCGACTTCCCTCGCGTCCAGAAACCTACGCGCGAACCTAACATTAAATTATAATATTAAAATCCATGCGTGTATAACAATTGTCGTGACGTACAGCGTCATAGAGGTTTTACACGCACGTGACACATGCAAAGGGAACCGACTACGAATTCATTACGGATCGGGTTAATGATCGTTACCTCA
This sequence comes from Bombus fervidus, assembly GCF_041682495.2. Classification (NCBI taxonomy): domain Eukaryota; kingdom Metazoa; phylum Arthropoda; class Insecta; order Hymenoptera; family Apidae; genus Bombus; species Bombus fervidus. Next base: position 27,200 of record NW_027212653.1, on the reverse strand, counting down.
TCCCGTAGGTGACGTCCGCGCTGCAACCGCCCCATTCCCAGCCATTTGCCCGCAATTCCTTTCTCGTCCTGTATAAAGAACACCCAAACTTTGACGAAGAAACGTTTCATTAAATTGGAAATTAGGTAAGTGCACGTCGAGAAATTTCTACGTCGTTCGGCGTGAAATTTTTACGAGGAAGCTATATCGCTGTATGTAACATTTGTGCTTCTATTCGAAGAAATTCGATTCTTAATCAGATGTTATCAGGTCGTTTGAAAATGTTGTATCGTTTTTGCGAACTGATATCATCCAACGATCTCTTATCAACCCTCCCATGGAATCGTAATTTCACGCGATACAGCAACTAGAACGACCTTCGAATATACTTTCAAGTACATACATAGCCGCTTTGATAACCAGCGTTAACCGGCGGAAAAAAAGAAATGTAAATGCAACGACAACGAGTTTACCTTACGGTCGGTTCACAACCGCAAACGGTCATGTTGCCTCTGCTGCAAGCAGCGGTCACGGCGTACGTTACACCCGCTGAACTTATTGCGCACGTGAAAGCTGCTTGAAATAGATCAGTGAGAAATTTCCTCTTAGATCTAGCATCGAAGCAATCCAGTCTGTCCAGTTTGCACGATAGGTAGGAAACGTGTATAGGGATTTTCAGCTATACGTAAAAACGTGGTAAGAACGTTTGTTGCTAACTATGTTGCTAACCTTTTCAAACATTGATCTCTCAATAAATTTTTAATCTTCTAATTCGAAATTCATTAAAAAAAATATTCATCGATGTTTACTTACTAATTCACGTATCACGTATCTATAAAATTATTTTTCAAAATTGCTTTTTAAATTATATTTTATGTCATCAATAATATATATCACTTCGCAAACGAATCGATTAATAACAAATATCTTTTCTTGGAATTAAATACGAAATAGAAATCGACCTTTCGACGCAGTTTCGTTGAGACATATACATTTTCGAACAGCGTGGAGCGCGATTTCGAGTGGAATTTCGCTGCTGTTCGGAAGCCTGGCCGACCTCCCTCGGTGACCGAGTGACAGAGACGCGAAAAATCCTTCGGGCGCGTTTCGTGTCTGGTAAAAAATGGTTTTTAATTTGGCCCGACAGCGAAGTATCGAGAAATCCTTGCCGAGGATTTGAGGAAAGATTTGAAATTTGCGGGCAATATGGAATACGAGAATGGAAACGCTGTTGTAGAGATTTTATCGTAGACGCTACAAAAACGTATGAGATTTCCCATTTGAACGAAGAGTGCGAGTTGTACGAATCTTTTTTCCCCCGCTATTTTTCCTTTTCGTAGAAATTTGTTTTATACACCTTTGTATCGCACGAAAATTAAGATCTCCAATGGAATTTTCGAATATGCAAGAGATAGAACCAGAGTAATTATAAATGATCGCAATTGAATTGCGATTCAATGATTGAATCGCATATATCGTTAAATTGAATACTGAATCAAAGAGAATTCTTGTTCACGTAATAAAGGTTCTGCATTTGATAAATTTTTCGCATTTGTATGAAACTATATTAAATTATGAATTTTTTTAGCGAGATACTATATTGCAATTTCTTTGAAAATTTAAAATTTGAAAGTCAATGTTAATTAGGATTAGTTAAATAAAAATTTAACAGAAGTAAATTTCATTAGAGTAAAGATATCTTATCTTTAGAAAGTTCATAATATTAAACTTGACATTTTAATTTCAATTCATTAATCTTGTAATTCACTAAATTATGTTATAGCGATGCCAATGGAACCAGTTGATTTTCCCCAAATGGGCGTTGGTCTCCAAGGTGGTTTACAGCTGGTCAGGGACCCAACTACGGGTCACCTTCTTCTCATCCATGCTGCTGGTATGTTTGATGGAAAATATACATTAAATAGAATGTAACAATTGACATAAGAATAATTGAGTATACGTATGAATGTTAAAAAGAGTTCAGTTTCTCGAATAATTTAACACGAGGCTTCTAACACGCAAACTTGATTAGAGATCTTTTGAAAAACTAATAATAATTTTCTAAATTTATCTAGGATCCTATTTTCTATAAAATTTAATCGATTTTAAAAACGCATAAAAACAAAAATACCAGTTAAACGTCATACCATGCTTCTTTTCCTCTAGAGAAATTAATCTTTTCCAAATATTTGTTATTCAACGATTTTAATCAATGATTCTACATCGAAGTTTCAATTTTTAACTCATAATTCTGAATATTATATAACTGTTGCATAGGAATTGTTAATTATTTTAAGTATTATCAGGTCTGTGAGTATGAAACCGGACTTTGCCTATAGATGGCCCCAGCTAATAATATAGTTATCACTAAACTGCGTAATTGATGCGAAAACTCTTTGTTGACATATCACAAACATTTTCGACTCGGAACAATACAAGTTTCATACAACAGCATAGTTTGTAATAGCGTTGAACATGTCGAATTTTGTGCCTGGAAACTACGATTTGCGGACAGCATTGATTTTCTGTTACCATTTGAAGAAAACTGCTGCAGAATCGCATCGAATGCTTGTCGAAGCTTACGGTGAGCATGCTCTTGGTAAATCACAGTGCTTTGAGTGGTTTAAAAAATGCAGAAGTGGCAATTTTGACGCGAGGAACGAAGAACGTGGAAGACCACCGAAAAAGTTTCAAGACAGAGAATTGCAAGCATCGTTGGACGAGGATGACGCTCAAACGCAACAACAACTCGCTGATCGATTAAACGTGACACGAGAAGCCGTCTTCATACGTTTGAAAGCCACGGGAAAGAGCCAGAAGGTGGGAAAATGGGTTCCACATGAACAGAATGAAAGTCAGCAGGAAAACCGAAGAACCACTTGCGAAATGCTGCTCGCCAGATACAAAAGAAAGTCATTTCTCCACCGAATTGCGACTGGCGATGAAAAGTGGATATATTTTGAGAATCCTAAGCTCCAGGCGAACCACCGACGTCGACTACGAGACCAAATCGCTATGGACGGAAGACAATGCTCCGTGTTTGGTGGGATCAGAAGGGTATGATCTATTATGAACTGTTAAAACTTGGCGAAACCGTTAATACTGAGCGCTACCGACAACAAATGATCGATTTGAATCAAGCTTTGCGTGAAAAACGACCAGAATATCAAAAAAGGCAACACAAAGTAATTTTGCTTCATGATAATGCACCATCACATACAGCAAAACCGGTCAAGGAAACGATTGAAGCGTTAAGTTGGGAAATACTTTCGCACACGGCTTACTCACCAGACTTGGCTCCGTCCGATTACTATTTATTTGCATCGATGGGACACGCACTTTTTGACCAGCACTTCCACTTCATACGAAAATGTACGAAAATGGCTCGATGACTGGTTTGCCTCAAAAGAGCGACAGTTTTCTTGGCGTGGCAACCATCAATTGCCAGACAGGTGGGAAAAATGTATAGCTAGCGATGGGCAATACTTCGAATAAATTATTTTTAATCATTTTCATACAATAAACGTGTATTCTCTATACAAAAATTCCAGTTTCATATTTACATAGCTGGTAAAGGAACTTGAGCCACTGTTGCATTTATTTAAAAAATATAGTATCCGGCTTACATTATCGGGGAATAAATGAATTATAATTCACTGTCATTAATTTCCATTATTTTTATTAGAAGAAGCTCTCAACCGAGAAATGATTTACTTAAAACGTTAAAATTATTTTCGTTTAATAGAGGATTTTAGTCGGAATTTTTAAGCCAGAAATGCGTTAGGAGATTTGATTCTGTAGAAAATGACAGATACCTATGACATAGTTAAATGTGATGCGTGAAACTAAAATACGCGTAAAGTACACAAGCCCGTTCTACGTTTTTCTTTTTTCTTTCCCGTTCGCATATCTATTTCTATGAAGAAAACTCTCTCTGGCCTGTAAACCACAAGTAAATACTTTTGCATAAATTCCTCTTTCGTATAACATGAGTTTTTAACAAACTTGTATAATTACTATTTTCTAATTTTCTTTGCGAATCTATTTCCATATTATATCTTATAATTTAAATATCACTGAACATACATTGAATATAAGTTTATATTCTATATTGAATTTAAAAGCTATATCAATATATCTGAGAATTACAATAGATACCCTCATAATGTATTGTGACGCGAGCAAAGTAATTTTGAACGTTGCAAGAAAAATTCTGTGGTTGCAGAATGGCAAGTGATGATTTACTTGTTTCTATTGGATATTGAATGCGTTTTGTAAATTGCTAACAAATAGTTATATATTAAAATATAACAAAATATATAATACATAATACAAATAAAAAATATATAGTATAAATATAAAATAAAATATATAATATATATAAATTAATTAAAAAAAATATATCTTAGGTAGTCCGAAAAGATTCTTTCGCTTCATAAGGTGATAATAGATGAACAACAATTTCTGTTTTATATTATTTTATTGAATTACGTGTGATCCATTTCGTTCTATTTCTATTATTATATTCGTGCATAATTCAATAAACTAATAAAAAACAAAAAAAAAAAAATTTTTTTTTTCTCAAATCTTACCAACTTACATTCAATTGGTTCGATACTTTTCGCTTAGGTAAAATTCTTTCAGTCGACACCAAATGGTAATTATTGACAGTAGTTTCAAATATTGACTATAGTTTCATGGTATAAGCAGGAACATCTGATAGTAATAAAATAAGTAATAACCCGAAAACGAAAAGAAGGACATATGCTGCGTACTTTCGGATTTTAGTATGTAAATCCGACGTTATCCCTCTGCTACCCCTCTCCTCCACCACCCCCGCCATAAACTCTGCCCTCGAACTGCGGAGGTGTTTTCATACAGATTTCCTCACGTAATAAGAAAACGGCAGAAAAGGATATGTTTAATTTTCTAAGTATTGTAGCTTAGGATTCATGTCAATAAAGGCCATTAACTCTGGTAGAAATTACCTATCCGAAGAAGAGTGCACATATCGTGTGCATGAAAAGGCTAACAATATATTAGGTTGTCCGAAAGGTTTCTTTTGTTTTATTTTCGTCTATATAGACTATCTAAAAATTACACCTAATGCGAGATTTGTTCTAATATTATCATCTTCTAATAATACTATGGCATTCTCATTTATAACAATTTTAAACATTTGATTTAATAGCAAATATAATCGTAACAGAGTTTACGTTTGTTTGATTTTAATGGATTTTAAAATAAGAAGCACGTATCTATTAATGTGAAATTTCTTCCATGATGTTTCAACGCGTTCTTTAGTACATTTAATTGTTAGAATTAAAGGTTTCAGAGGTAAGGGTTAAAATTTTTAATTAATTTAAAATCAGAAACATTGCATAATTAATCTCTCTTCTAAAGATTCTTCAAATTTCGTACATATCATAGAACAACAACAAAAATATTTCTTTCCTACCTTCAATTTCTTCCTCGTGTTTTCCCTTTCGAATTCGAGAACTCAATTTCGAATTCGAGACCTAATCTCAGAGCTTTGTTTGTCCTTCGGTAATTCATGTCTGGAAGATGTTAATCCTTTATGTCAACAGAAACATAATCTGTTGCTTATTCACCAGAAAGTGTGTTGCTCCTTGTTTATTCTGCTTCCTTACGACGTACTACTTTTTCTAAGCACAGTTTCAAGAAACTTTTTAGTCGCGGACTACGATATCGTTTATTTCTCCTTTTCTCTACCTTCTTTTCTATCTTATTGTTCTTCTTACGTTTTACGTTTTTTTTCTCTCGCTTCTTTCAATAAACCACGCTCCCATTTTTTCGCTTCTTTGTAAAATTGGTTTCCTTTATGAAATAATACACCTTATGGTTTTTTTACTAACTTTCTTTACGACGTGTTTTTCCAATTGAATTTATAGTTTCTGCTCGCTTACTTGTCGAACAAGACATATCTATATCTTTTTCACTGTTAAATCAGTATATTGTTTTTAACGATACCATGTGAAAATTATATTTTCACGATTCTCACAAATTTTATTATTTCCTTCACTAAATGAAGTTATATGGGAGAATTTGTTACGATTATATTAATTGACACTAACTGATAAATATTTGCAATTGCATTACGTAGGTATAGTTATCAAATAATTTTAATTACTACAGTTTTCTATGTATTTTTATATTTTGGCTTTTTCCATATATTACAAAATCTTCAATTTTCTAAAAGAGTTTAAAAGTTCATTTATATTACTAGTTAGCATTCAACACAATATTTTAAATTTATTTCGATTTATGAAACTCTCAACTGTAGTAATAGTAGTAAGTAGTTTAATTTTTTATTAACATAATGAACAACAATAATGATCGAATATAGATTAAGAACATATACAAATATTTATGTTACTTCCAATATCGTTACTAATTACGTTCCTTGCTCTGAAACTCTCGTAATTAATAACCTTCGTCGTGCATTGAAATTGCTGTTAAAATGCGATATCGTGTACAAAATATATATCGCAGACATCGAATGTAAACATATCAATATCAATTCTGTACTTAATGCAGAATAATAGCAAAACATAAGAAAAAATATACAGAATTCTATCGTTTGATCTAATATCAATTTTTAATAGCGACTTTTTAAATCTAAATGTATTTTTAATATCTACTTAAATTTCAGATAATTTACTATCTAGTATTTCTAATTTTTCTAAATATTACTGTATCATTTCAATGTCAGAAAACATTTTCTTTGCGCAAATGAAAGAACAACCAATTAAGCTTTTATGAATCGCTTTAATTACGTATCACATACTATTTGTTTCACATTTTCTTTATTATTCATAATTGCATCAACCGCGTGCATGGATTGTTAGCGACATAGAAGAATGGAAAGTATTTTATATACTTTTTAGGAGTCTCTGTATCAAAATATTGTAACGTTCAAATTTTCCGTCAAAATTTAGAACAAAAACCTAATTATCGAAGGACTTCTTTCTCATTAGCATTACTTTTTCTGACATAATTAGAAGTGAAAGCAATATTAAAAATGCTTTATACATCAATCAGAATTACTTATTCACAAGTTAAAATTATTTTTCTATACCTACGCCAATGTAGATTATTGCAGCAGATAAATATTTAACATTGCGTTAATTCCTTGAGTGCTGAATGCCCCCTGCGGCGGGAGTCCGCGAGTAACGAATGCCATCGTTGAGGACAGGCTGCCTTTTTAAATAAATATCAATATAAATTGCATTTATAGATTGCACTGTTATAACATTCTTTTGATTTTTGAACGTCTCGATGATCTAGCGAAAATTGTCCATAACATTTCTCAGGGGTTACGAGTAAACAAGTGCGTTTTCCATTGGCTCCTGTGATTTACAATACTCCGCCCGGAATGTCCCCACTATGGCCAAATGAGTTTTCCACTGGTACCAGTGATTCGTAATTCTTCGGCCAGATTATCCCCACTACGTTAACAGCCGACTTGTTAGGGCTAGCAAAATTTTCGTATCTTCGCAATAGTGGACCTGTTAGTTTCGTTTGTAACGTGGTCGTAGCAACAACGGAGTGCAAAGACATATTTTACGTAATCGCAAATATCGCGGAGTAACAGGTATACTTTTCAAGAAGCGTTCAGAAGGTGAGCCATCTTTCATTTTTCTGTTCTCCATTGTCGTTCGCTAAGAAATACACGTGTATCGTTCATAGGCTAATTAAAGAATCTCGAGCGCGAGTGAGGCGAAGAAAATTGATAAACGTTTATAAATATGTCCTTAGTCCACACGGGTAGATTTAGCAGGTAGCATGTTGGCGCCCATGGCTATTTCCAATTTTAACGATTTCAAAGATCTTTATCCGATTATAGCGACCGAACAGAAAGAGTTTCTTGGAACCCTTAAATTTTTATCAAAAATTTACATCAAATGTCTAGCTATTGAAACTTTTTCTTCTTGTTGCCATTATATTTTCTGATATAATTAGAAGTAAAATCTGTATCAAAAAGTTTTATTTATCTATCAGAATTGCTTATTCGCACGTTGAAATTATTCTGCTATACCTACATCATTATAAGTTATTGCTGCAGGATAAATATGAAATATTAATTATAAAATATTAAATATTAAGTATTGAATATTAAATATAGAATATTAAATATTAAATATTAAAAATGGAACATTAAATATTAAATATTGAATAATAAATATTAAATATCAAATATTAAATATTAAATATTGAATATTAGATATAGAATATTAAATATTAAATATTAAAAATGGAACATTAAATATTAAATATTGAATAATAAATATTAAATATCAAATATTAAATATTAAATATTAAATATTGAATATTAAATTTTGAATATTAAATTTTGAATATTAAATATTAATTGTTGCATTAATTGTTTGAGTGCTGACTGCCCCCTGCGGCGGGAGTCCGCGAGTAACGGTTGCCATCGTTGAGGACACAGGCTGCCTTTTTAAATAAATATCAATATAAATTGCATTTATAGATTGCACTGTTATAACATTCTTTTGATTTTTGAACGTCTCGACGATCTAGCGAAAATTTTCCATAACATTTCTCAGGGGTTACGAGTAAACAAGTGCGTTTTCCATTGGCTCCTGTGATTTACAATACTCCGCCCGGAATGTCCCCACTACGGCCAAACGAGTTTTCCACTGGTACCAGTGATTCGTAATTCTTCGGCCAGAATGTCCCCACTACGTTAACAGCCGACTTGTTAGGGCTAGCAAAATTTTCGTATTTTCGCAGTAGTGGACCTGTTAGTATCGTTTGTAACGTGGTCGTAGCAACAACGGAGTGCAAAGACATATTTTACGTAATCGCAAATATCGCGGAGTAACAAGTGTACGTTTCAAGAAGCGTTCAGAAGGTGAGCCATCTTTCATTTTTCTGTTCTCCATTGTCGTTCGCTAAGAAATACACGTGTATCGTTCATAGGCTAATTAAAGAATCTCGAGCGCGAGTGAGGCGAAGAAAATTGGTAAACGTTTATAAATATGTCCTTAGTCCACACGGGTAGATTTAGCAGGTAGCATGTAGGCGCCCATGGCTATTTCCAATTTTAACGATTTCAAAGATCTTTATCCGATTATAGCGACCGAACAGAAAGAGTTTCTTGGAACCTTTAAATTTTTATCAAAAATTTACATCAAATGTCTAGCTATTGAAACTTTCTCTTCTTGTTGCCATTATATTTTCTGGTATAATTAGAAGTAAAAGCTGTATTAAAAATTTTTATATATCTATCAGAATTGCTTATTCGCACGTTGAAATTATTCTGCTATACCTACATCATTATAAGTTATTGCTGCAGGATAAATATGAAATATTAATTATAAAATATTAAATATTAAATATTGAATATTAAATATAGAATATTAAATATAGAATATTAAATATTAAATATTAAAAATGGAACATTAAATATTAAATATTGAATAATAAATATTAAATATTGAATATTAAATATTAAATATTAAATATTGAATATTAAATTTTGAATATTAAATGTTGATTATTAAATATTAATTGTTGCATTAATTGTTTGAGTGCAGACTGCCCCCTGCGGCGGGAGTCCGCGAGTAACGAATGCCATCGTTGAGGACACAGGCTGCCTTTTTAAATAAATATCAATATAAATTGCATTTATAGATTGCACTGTTATAACATTCTTTTGATTTTTGAACGTCTCGACGATCTAGCGAAAATTTTCCATAACATTTCTCAGGGGTTACGAGTAAACAAGTGCGTTTTCCATTGGCTCCTGTGATTTACAATACTCCGCCCGGAATGTCCCCACTACGGCCAAACGAGTTTTCCACTGGTACTAGTGATTCGTAATTCTTCGGCCAGAATGTCCCCACTACGTTAACAGCCGATTTGTTAGGGCTAGCAAAATTTTCGTATCTTCGCAATAGTGGACCTGTTAGTTTCGTTTGTAACGTGGTCGTAGCAACAACGGAGTGCAAAGACATATTTTACGTAATCGCAAATATCGCGGAGTAACAAGTGTACTTTTCAAGAAGCGTTCAGAAGGTGAGCCATCTTTCATTTTTCTGTTCTCCATTGTCGTTCGCTAAGAAATACACGTGTATCGTTCATAGGCTAATGAAAGAATCTCGAGCGCGAGTGAGCCGGTGAAAATTGATAAACGTTTATAAATATGTCCTTAGCCCACACGGCTAGCTTTTTTTAACACGTCACTTGTTTAATAATTCGATTATATGTTATTATATTAACGAAACATCTTTCGTTTTTTGTATAAAATATCGCGTGATAGTCAGTCGACGCTCGATATCGATAAAAAAGAAAAGTATAAAATTTTTTGATTATTAGATGAAGGAAATTAATATGCAAAACAATGTTATTTGTTAATATATACAATACGATAGTCAACTCTTGATATTAATGACGAAAAAAGGCAAGAGTAATTTTTTTATGCCACACTGTTTAGCTTATATGAACATATAACACTCATAAAAAATAAAATTGATTATTTCATAACTATCGTTGAGCTTAAATAAAAAATATCTTACGAAAGCGCGAGTCTCTCAACGTTACTCTTTACGAAAAGAATAAACCAAACGCAATGTAATTATTAACACTTAGCCAACCGCGCGCGCCACAGCGAGCTATACGCTATTTCCACCGCGCTCGGACAAGCAACCCATACGCTGTCCACCGTGCATTTTTTCAAGTATCGAGGATTAATTTTCACTACTTAAAAAACAAAGAACTTTAAAAATTATTTAAGTGGTCAGTTATATTTTGCGGTGATAATTTTATTTAACGATTTTACATATTGTTTATACAAAACATCAAATTGAAAGTATATTCAAAGTATAAAAAAATATAGGTAGAATTAAAAACATTAAAGATGACTAAAGATAAATAACACGATTTGAATATCTTTTTAATTAAGTTTAACGCCGCTAAATTGGTTAACAAAACAAAAAAAAAAAAAAAAAAAAAAACGCGTTGCTAAAGTCAAAAAAGGGTATCTTCCCGTTCGGTCACGCAGCGATGTTCTTCGTAGGAGGAAAAACTCCCTATTATGTTGGCTAAGTGTTAAAATCATTCGATTTCATCGACCGATAAGAAATTACAAAGTATAAATTTTACACAACATTCAATAACATAACACGTTATATTTTACAGGCCGAATTAGTTAAACCAGATGAAATGTCGGCGAATGAGTTACACAGACATGGAAATTCTTCGGCCGAAACTCCGGAAATCAATCAAATTCCAATACTATCGGAGAATCCGATAGAATCAAAAGTGGAGATCAATCCGAATTACGATAGTTATCAAAAGGGCCGAGACGAGCGATCGCAGGCAACCGTTCCACGTCCACAGATCATTGTGAAATCGTTCGATATGTCGAACATCGATTGTGACGTACAAGTGGTCGAACTCAAGCAGAAAGCAGATGAAACATTTTTTCCTCCGGAAGAGACCCACACGAACAACATGAACAGCTCTTTGGGGGTGTTATGCGATTCAAGAGAACAACGATTTATGGAGAAGGTAGAGGATAGAACTTACCGGAAGTCGAATCTGGAGAATTTCGATGATAAATCTTATGCTGTTAGCTTACTGTTGAACCTGGGCAGAGCGAATAATGTCCCAGAAAATGAAAGAAAGACATCGGGCAAGAGAAGGTATGTGCAAGAAAATTTGCAAGATTTCGAGGGCCTCAAGAGGTTCAAAACCGATGGCGAGTTGGAAGATGAGGAATCTAAATACGACTCGTATTCCGAAGACGATGATTATGATAAACGGTACGATGACAGTAAGCAGGAAATGTCAGTGTCTATAATAAACGCGAATAATAATACAAGTGGAAGCTTAGATTTTTCTGCTGAAAACGATATTTGTACCGATAACGAAGATAATGATATGTTAAATGACGCTCCCCTTGCTACTAGTACTCCTTATCATAATGCACGCTACGAAAGAGAAGAAGACTTTGAAGAATATGAAAGAAAGATATACGAACAATTATACGGAATCAATCATACGAGTGAAATTTCTAGCAGCAAGGAATCTACTGATTTGTTGATTATTGATGATAATCTATCGGATTCTGATGCTGAAATGCACGATAAACAAATATGTTCGGATGACAGAATGATGGAGAACGACTCGTATTCCGAAGACGATGATTATGATAAACGGTACGATGACAGTAAGCAGGAAATGTCAGTGTCTATAATAAACGCGAATAATAATACAAGTGGAAGCTTAGATTTTTCTGCTGAAAACGATATTTGTACCGATAACGAAGATAATGATATGTTAAATGACGCTCCCCTTGCTACTAGTACTCCTTATCATAATGCACGCTACGAAAGAGAAGAAGACTTTGAAGAATATGAAAGAAAGATATACGAACAATTATACGGAATCAATCATACGAGTGAAATTTCTAGCAGCAAGGAATCTACTGATTTGTTGATTATTGATGATAATCTATCGGATTCTGATGCTGAAATGCTGAAATGCACGATAAACAAATATGTTCGGATGATAGAATGATGGAGAACGACGAAGATAGCAGACATGAGGATAGAAGTCATATCTTGGGAGAACATCTTGATTGTCACGATTATAGAAATTTGCAAGGGAAACTCGACGCAAAGAAGTTTATCGCTAGAAAAGGACACATCGATAATGAGCCAGACTGGCCGAATATGGATGCTAAGGAACTTGAGATAAGAGTCAGGATGGCTGACATTTAAAGACAATATAGAGAAAAGCTGAAGGAATTGTCTAAATTGAATCGGAAGAGAGATAAGATGATGATTCCTGGAAGACCGCGCAAGAAGAGACATTCTTCTAAGTGAGTCAAATTCTACACTCTATTATTAAATCATTTTAAATAGTAGATATAACGTAGATATAAATTTTGCTATTTCATATATTTATGTTAGAATGCATGTGCTAAAGTATTTTTTTATAGTATATCATGTATTAAATTGAACTTTTTAAAGTAGTAAACAAGAAAGAAGAAACATAGAATTTCCATTTCTAGCTTTGGGAAAATTTTCCCACTTCATACTTTCACAAACGAAGTCTTATATGAAATTCTTTATACGAGATTAATGTAAAAAGATTTTGTTTCACATTATTAACTTACTTTTTCACGTAGGATCGTTCCTTTCTCGTAACGACTAAGACAATTTTTATAGTTTGGAAAAAATATAGTTTATAAACATATATATATGCAGAATACTTTTCTTACTGCAACATTTCTTGAATAATTTAATGGAAAAAATCTTGATTAAAATTTTAATAGAAAATCATTGAATTACCGTCAAAATGATTAATAAAACATGATTAATAATGTTTACAGTTCCGATAACGGTCTGCTCACATCCCTACCGGCGTTACTACAATCGACGTCTTCACCCCACAAATCTGCATCGCAATCGTCGGACGGAGCTCCGCAGCCATTAGCTTCAGCTGTCCTAGCTATGTAACGTTGGTAAAACTGGGTGAACAAACGAGCCACATTAAATTACTGGATAGTATACCAAGTATTCCTATGCCCGTTGCACCAGTTGCTTCGCCAATCACAGTACAACCATCGAACAAATTGCCGCAAGAGGACGACGAGAAAAAGGCCGGCCGGGAAAATCCAACATAAAATATGAAAAAAAGAAAACAACAAGAAAAATCAGAATCCGACTATTAAATAATCAAAAATAACAGAACTTCAATAGCTTATATTTGTAATTATAATTCATAATTTTAGAAGTTAGGACAATTCTGTTATTTTTGACAAAATATGATACCAAATTAAAACGTAAGGAATTGTTAAAAACGAAAGAAAAATGAAAAAAAATAAAAAAGAATTATTTTAATGATGAAAAGTTACTTATCTGTAATGCTGAAATTAAAAATGTATATAATGTATAAGTAATAATAATAATATATATATATCATATCATGTATTATATAAATTTTAATAAATATATATATAAAAACATAATATAATGTATCATATATATATAACATGTATATTAATTATATTGTAATGATAATTAAGATTTTTATCAATATATTTCATATATATGATTTTTTATTAATTTTATTAATTTTTAAATTTCGAATATTTTTATGACATCAGTTTATGATAACAGTCAAGTTCAGTACCACTAAATTAGTTAATAAAAAAGAAAGAATGCGTTGTCAAGCTCAATATGGGATATCTCCCCGATCGATCAGACAGGAATGTATTTTAAAGTAGGGAAATCTCCCTATTCGTAAGCTAAGTTTTAAATGCATGAAACTAAGGAGACTATAATATATATGTATAAATAAAGAATCTTTTCCCAATAAAGACCGCGGCACCACCACCGCCACCACCGTCATAGAAGCGCGCGGCGAACGAGCTGTCAGCTGAGGAGGGTCTGGATCCCCCCTCAGACTCGCACGACGGCCCAGGGAACGTGGCACTAGGGGGTGAGTGGTCCCCCCCTCGCTGCCCAGCTTAACCAGGATGCCTCCCACAACAACAAAGGGAGACGACGACGAAGGAGTGTCGCGGAAGTATATCGAAAGAAAGGAACCGGGACACTCCTGACAAGCGTTGTAACGACCACCGTGGGGTTTTAGTCGGTAAGAGTCCGACACTACCCGCCGCCTCCCAGAGGGCTGCCGGGCGTCCATGAGGATTTCCCCACGTAAAAAAAAAAAAAAAAAGTTGCTAAGAAACCTGTGAGTAAAAGTTCCTTGGTGGGCTATCTTTTATCGAAGAATGGACATCTTCAAGCAAAAGTGAGTTTTGCTTCTAGCTTTGTTTATTAGATGCTTGAGATATATAAGATACACTATATCTATAAAATATATGCAACACAGTATAAAGAAAGATATATGAATTTTAATTTTATTATATTTATTATACATAATTGTTACGACCGTTCGCGGAGAGACGCGGTCGCGAGGAAAACGCGTCAGCGAGAGGCGTAAATTCTCGCTACGATTCGTATAATCGACGCCGCGAAATAGTCGTTCCTCTTGTTTCGATTATGATAACAAGGGTGGTTCAATGAATTTAACACTGTTTTAACAGGTTAATATAGCTTGTATTTTTAACAATAAATTAAATAATAATAAAAGCGCCACAAATTATTTAGCGATGAATACAGTTAATGCGTTACAGAAATTCGACTCGATATTTGATATTTCTCGATATTCGTTAGACTAAGCGACTTTGTTCGTTAGAGCTCTCGATGTATGCAGTTAGACTTTTCAAATGAGACCGATTGCCCTTAGACCGATTCCTTGTCTTTCGGGGAGACAACCCCCACTACGCTCGAATCACGCCACCGCTCGCGCCGATGATCACGTAGGCCGACTTCTTTGTGAGAATGAAATAACGGACCGAAATCGACGTTTCTAGAACTCGCTGCTTGGTGACGACTATGCGCTCGTCGATACATTGTATGTTTTTCGTCGGGCAGATAAGACGATCCGTCTGCGACGCTGTAGGACCGCGAGCGACGGTTAGAAATACGATCTATACTAAGCCTCGTGGCGTAACAATAATGTTCTATTTTATTTTATAATACTGCAATTATAAAATAATGTCATTAGAAACTATAATTTTATAGTATAGTATATAGTATAGTATAGTATAGTATAGAATAATATAATACGTAATTATTAGGTTGTCCAAAAAGTTCTTTTCGTGTTTTTAATAGGAGGTAAGTATAAAATATATTTCCTACCTTTCTTAAATGATGTACGATCCTTTCTCTTCTGTCACCTTTTGCCATCTCTCCAGGAGTCTCATAATGTCATTTTTCCAAAATTCTCTTGGCTTACTTTTTAAATATTCTTCCAGACCGGTTTTCACTTCGTTTACTGATTTGAATTTTCTATCGCGAAAAAAATTTTTTCGAGAGAGGAACAAATAATATTCCAATGGTACAAGATAAGGGGGAGTATGGAAAATGTGGTAAAACATCTCAATCAAACTGTAGAATTTTCGTTCGTACTGCTAAAGAAACGTGTGACCTCGCGTTATCGTGGTAGAACACGATGCCACGTCTGTTCACCACTTCAGTATGCTTTGCGATAATGGCTTTCTCAAGCTTTTCGAGTTGCAATATTTTTCACTGTTGATCGTTTGCTCTTTCGGAAATAATTCGTAGTAGAGGATACCCTTCCAGCCCTAGCAAATTGAAAGCAGCACCTTCTTCGGGTAAAATCCAGGTCTTGCTACCGTTGGAGAACGCTTATGTCGACTCGACCAAGATCGTTTGCGCGCAGTGTTGTCGTAGAGAATCCAACTTTCATCTCCAGTAATTAACTTTTTTAAAAATGGCTCTCTTTTGTTGCGTTGAATTAGCAAATTGCATGTCGAGATTCGATTCAGGAGATTGCAGTTCCGGGGGTCATGGGGACCCACACTTCGTAACGATTAACGTACCCAAGCTTCGTTGCTCCAACGATATCCTACGAAAGGGTTAAAACGCTACGTCTTTATAATATAAACTGCTACATTCAACTATTACATTCTGAATCGTTACCGACGAACGAACGTTACGATTTTACAAAAACTGTGAAACTCTCTTACGATTAGAACACGTTCGCACCATGTTCGAACTGTTCGATGCACGCGTTTCTCCGTCTCTTCGCTCATTGTGTGTCCGATGGACGCGTATGCTCAGAAAACTGGTTTACATTTCGAATTATCGGGAGACGGTGAGGGGCGGGTGCAGAGGTGGAAAAAAAATCGTCTGGAGCATAAAGTATGCGATGCGGCGAGGCGATCGAAATTAAGAATAAATCGTTAGCAGGCGCGCGTCTGTACACGCGTGCACGGATCGTACGTGCACGCGGAGGACAACCGCGCGATATATGCGAGTTTTTATTACCGCCTCGATAATAAAGCCCATCGAGGAAGACGAAAGCTCCGAGAACTTTCCCCAGTTAACCCTGGCCATTTACGCGTTCTAGCCGCGGCACAGAATTCCATCCTTTCCCGCAAACTTTAATTTTGACTTTACCACCTCGGCCCGTTTACGAATATACGTTTTATTTTCGAATTCCCAGATACTAGTCTTTCTGATCCGAGAAAATTGAACCACTAGATCAATATTTTAGTTAACGAACGAATCTTTCAAGCAATAAAGAAGTTTTATTTTCGTATATTTTCAAAAGGTCCAAGGGTCAAACAATTGTAACTTCGTACAAAGAATATAGAAGAAGGCCCGCATAAATTCCAAGTACAAAGTAGTTGGGTTATTTCCGTTCCTTAATCCTTATGTGTACCTATTCTCTAATACCAAATATTGTACAAACTATTAGTTAATTTACTGACTAGTTAATTTACGGTACAAAAAATCATTAGGGACTCTACTTATAGTACGGATTGCAGAAGAAAATACGAATATTAAACTTGGATTAACGCTAAGTCGTTAGAATACCCACGGAGAGGAAAAGAGACCGGTCGAGTGTGGGGTCCCGCAGGGATCGGTATTTTTTTTTTTTTTTTTTTTTTTTTATCGTGGGGAAATCCTCATGGACACTCGGCGCTGCGTAGCAACGACCGTGTAGTGTCGGACTCCTACCGACTAAAACCCCACGGTGGTCATCCCGACGTTCGGAGGTGCACCCGGGGTCTCTTGCGAATCACTACCGAGTGCAGCCTCGTCGTCTATCTCCCTGCCGTTGTAGTTGTCTAGGGAGGCATCCCGGCTTGAGTTGGGAAGCTAGGGGGAACCACTCCTCCTAGCGCCACGTCCCCTAATCTGTCGCACCCGGGGCAGCGACGGCGGCGCCGCGCCCCTGCGTCGTACGGAGCCCCTGCGACGTTGATGCGATGATCTACTGGGATCGGCTCTTCTCTTCCGGTCCCTCTCTGCCCGCTCCTTTCTCTGCATAACCTCCTCGCAGTAGGCGCGGACAGCGTTAAACTCCCGGGGCCCTCGGAGCATGGCCTCAACGACCGCTTCCGGAGCCAACCTCTCGCCGATGTCGAGCTGCAGGACGCGCCGCGGTTCCGCCCACGCTGGACAGAACTCCAGCGTGTGCTGTGCCGTGTCCTCCTCTTCCCCGCAGTGGTGACAGGTGGACGTCACCTCCCGCCCGATCCTCAGCAGGTACTCACCGAAGACCCCGTGTCCGGCGAGCATCTGTGTCGTCCTGAAGGTGAGCGGAACCCCGCCTTGATCTCTCCAAGCCTCCCAATTGGGAAGCACGGCGCGGACGGCTCGGTGTGGCCGCCTGGCGTCCTCCTCCATCAGCTGGGAGCGCCACCGCTCCCAGGCAGGGATCGGTATTGGGACCTATTTTGTGGATCACGGCATATGACTCAGTTCTCCGATACCCCATGCCAACGGGCACGGACGGATAGGTTGCCAACTTCGAAGGTATCGATATGCGGGCAGTTTGTTTGCTGAAAGGTATTTATCATACGGCATCTTTCTTTGTTAAAAATTTCGTCACCCTCGACTTCCCTCGCGTCCAAAAACCTACGCGCGAACCTAACATTAAATTATAATATTAAAATCCATGCGTGTATAACAATTGTCGTGACGTACAGCGTCATAGAGGTTTTACACGCACGTGACACATGCAAAGGGAACCGACTACGAATTCATTACGGATCGGGTTAATGATCGTTACCTCATCCCGTAGGTGACGTCCGCGCTGCAACCGCCCCATTCCCAGCCATTTGCCCGCAATTCCTTTCTCGTCCTGTATAAAGAACACCCAAACTTTGACGAAGAAACGTTTCATTAAATTGGAAATTAGGTAAGTGCACGTCGAGAAATTTCTACGTCGTTCGGCGTGAAATTTTTACGAGGAAGCTATATCGCTGTATGTAACATTTGTGCTTCTATTCGAAGAAATTCGATTCTTAATCAGATGTTATCAGGTCGTTTGAAAATGTTGTATCGTTTTTGCGAACTGATATCATCCAACGATCTCTTATCAACCCTCCCATGGAATCGTAATTTCACGCGATACAGCAACTAGAACGACCTTCGAATATACTTTCAAGTACATACATAGCCGCTTTGATAACCAGCGTTAACCGGCGGAAAAAAAGAAATGTAAATGCAACGACAACGAGTTTACCTTACGGTCGGTTCACAACCGCAAACGGTCATGTTGCCTCTGCTGCAAGCAGCGGTCACGGCGTACGTTACACCCGCTGAACTTATTGCGCACGTGAAAGCTGCTTGAAATAGATCAGTGAGAAATTTCCTCTTAGATCTAGCATCGAAGCAATCCAGTCTGTCCAGTTTGCACGATAGGTAGGAAACGTGTATAGGGATTTTCAGCTATACGTAAAAACGTGGTAAGGACGCGTGACAGATAGAGTTACGATAGTCGGTACCATCCTCGGAACAATACAAAGAAGAGCAAGCTGTTTTTGAAAGAAAGCGTTAATTGTCTGTCCCGGTGCACCTAGACTTACTCTTTTGTTCGTTCGAGAGGTGTTTGGTAATCTTTCGATAAAACGTTAAAACTATTGTTGCAAAGACTCGCGTTGAATCTTTCAGCGTATAATCTATTTTCTTTTTTTTTTTTTTTTTTTCTTTCTATAAATCCTATTTTCCAACGTTTCACGAATAGATACATTTATGTAACGATTAATAAGGTTTGGTATTTTTGAATTTTTAGATACTCGTTACAGAGCGAAATGACTATACGCGAAATTATTCCGCGTAGAATTCCTAGTATTTTCCAGTTTTATTCTAATTGTCGTAATTTATGCAAATAGAATTCTATCGATTCCAACAACTTGGCTGCGAATGACTGTGCAAATCTATATTTGTACGAATCCGTTTAAAGAACTAGAATCTAAGAGATTCGTTTCATCTGCTAAATACGACAACGAGTATTTCGCTTTTAACGTTTTACGTACTCTTGCATATTATACGCGTTCCTCAAATTTTCTACAAACGCAAAAATATTCGCAGTCTTTAATTCAGCTAAAAAGGCGCGACTTTCTCCGCAAATGTTGTAACTTTGGGTTATTGCCTTTACTTCGTTTTACATTCGCGAAGAAAAGCTACGTTCTTTGTTGCGCGATCTGAAGATGGCATTTACTAAGTGCGAGGCTGTATTTGTGCCCAATTCGTCCGCGTGGCGCACGTTTTAATCCACACCGCGCGATCCGATCTACTTCATTTCGTCGACAAGCATGATACATCAACGGCGCAAGCCCACACTGTCCCCTGGCGTTTCCGTCACGCTAATTTACAGCTTTCCGACACACGTAGGGTCGCGCAAACCGCTAGCGCAATTAATTACCCGCGGAGATCTTTCGGCTCGTTTGCCATGCTGAATGAGTTATCGCCGCCTTCCTTTCTTCTCTCGATGTTGCCTCTTTTTTTCTCCTTTCCTTTCGCCTCGGCTCGGTCGCTCCTCGTTCCAAACACCTACGCGATACCTTCCCGCGTCCAGGTTGAATTTGCGCTCGCTTGGCAGCCATCAACCTAGGCCAACTTTAATTCGAACGTCAGGTTCGCCTTTTACACCGACGCCTAATTATCGCGTGAAATAAAACAGAAAAGAGCCATCCGATGCATCTGGAGGCGATTTTATGCAGTTTGACAAAGCAATCTTCACGATGCATCGAATACCGTGGTACGGTTTTACACAACGTGGCTTTGATTTCTCGATTAGGGGTTTCGCTTAATTTTTATTGCCCTAATGCAACGACAAAGTAGATTCGATCTTTTCAACTTCGATGAACTAGTTCCGTAGGTATCTATCCTTTTTCGTAAATGAAACAATTTCCAAACATTCTTTGGCCACGTTCTCTATTCGTTCCTTCGTTAACAATTTTAACCATATTACGAAATATCCGTTTGCAGATTTGCACGCTAGTTGTGAATTGCTCGTGCAACATCCTTAGCGTTGACTTCTTTTTCGTAAATGGAATCGTTCTGTAATATTCCATCGATAATGATTTTAAATCCTAGAAACGTTACAAATTCCTCGTTCGCGAATCTATTACTGTTCATAGTCGTAGAGACTGCCGGCCATAAATTTGTAATCATTTGTATTCTATACGATGTATACTATGTAACGTAAATATAAAGTATATCATTGCGTTGGCAAGACGCGAAATTCAAAAGATCCGATAATAATTACAACGAATCTTTCTAAGAGCGTAATCGCAAGAAAATATCGATCGATGTTTGTTACGTTGGTCGAATCATAAAATTCACGGTCACGCGTTCATGTGCATCGTGAAAGCGAACAGAGGTATGTACTAGGTGACATGTACCTTCCAGTCATTTGACGTGATTTTTACCGCTGATTCTGATTGATCCACGTTGTCGGGGCAGTTACCTTGAAAGCAAAGATCGGTACACCGGTTCTTGTTCCACGATCGAAATTGTTTCGGAAATAGAAACAGTAAAATATCGAACTCTTAATAACCGAACACTTTTGTTTTCTCGCAGAAGCATAAAGCAGAAGCATGGAGCAGAAGCATGGAGCGGAAGCATGGAGCGGAAGCATGGAGCGGAAGCATGGAGCAGAAGCATGGAGCGGAAGCATGGAGCGGAAGCATGGAGCAGAAGCATGGAGCAGAAGCATGGAGCAGAAGCATGGAGCAGAAGCATGGAGTAGAAGTAGGGAGCAGAAGCAGTCATGACTACAAACGAAGTTCTAATAGCAAAAGCCGATGCATTATACGAGCAAGAACAATACCAGGAAATACATAACCTTCTAATAAATTATAAAGTAATTACATTATGTATATCACTTACAAATGTATATAACAAAACTGAACATTTGTATAGGATAGCGGTGATATTGAAATTATATAGCGTTTGTGTAGAGCAATGTATAAATTGTCTAAGACTGTGAGTGAAGAAGATGGAAGGAAATTAATTTTCGAGGATTATGATTTAAATTGAAGCACTTGAAATAAAAGAGGATAATTGGGCTGCACGCAAATGGGCATCGATTCTTCTTAATTGTAAGACTCTTTATGAAGGAGTAAAGGCACAAATTACAGAGTCATATAATATTAAGAAACGTATGCTGGTATATTTCATGATAATATATTAATATTTCATTCCTTGACACGATGTCAAGCAATTGTATCAAATATGTTTAATATCGCAGAGAGCAATGGAACAAAATTCAAAAGAACCAACACTTATGTACATGTTTGGTACTTGGTGCTATCAAGTTGCTGATTTAACATGGCATCAAAGTAAAATTGCAACTGTAATATTTGGAGAACCATCTTCATCTTTTGAGGAAGCTCTAAAATATTTTGAAACAGCAGAGGAAATTGATGACAATTTATATTGTCAAAATTTATTAATGTTGAGCAAAACCTACTTAAAATTAAATCAAAAAGAATTAGCTATGAAATATTTAAAAATGGACCTTCAATATCCTGCAAAGAACGAAGATCATCGAGATGCTAAACAGGAAGCACAAAAGATGTTAAAGAAATTTTAACAAATTTGACAGAAATTATAATCTATTATATGATAAATGGCTATTATTATAGGATATGGGATTGAAGGGATAAAGTAAACTTAGAATCTATCTTTTAAGTAGAGTATAAAATTTATTTACTATAAAGTACAGTACAGCTTATGTGTGATGAGCTTTTTATACGCGACATCTAAGATATTAATAACAATTTGAAGATTTAAGACTACTGTATACATGTATATTTTATAAAATGTTTTATTTTAAAATTTAATATGTAGCAATGTATTACGTTATATGGTATTACGCTATAACGTATCAGGTTATGTAGTATTACGCGATAACATATAACGTTAAATGGTATTACGTTATAACGTATTACGTTGTACAGTATTACGAGATAGAATATAACGTTATATGGTATTATGTTACAAAGTGTTACGTTATATAGTATAACGTTAGAAGGTATTACCCTTTAACGTATTACGTTATATAGTATTACGCGATAACGTGTTACGTTATATAGTATTAGGCTATAACATATATCGTTATGTGTTATTACTTTATACAGTATTAATCGATAAGTTATAGCATTGTATGGTATTTCGTTCTAACGTATTATGTTATATACTATAACGTTATATGGTACATCGTTATAACGAATTAGGTTATATAGTATTACGCGATAACGCAAAACGTTATATGGTATTACGTGAAAACGTATTAAGTAATATAGTATTACGCGATAACGTATAACGCTATATATCATTACATTATAACGTATAATGTTATATACTATTACGTTATAACGTACAACGTTCCGCACGATTACGTTATAATCTGTAAAGTTATATACTAATACGTAATAACGAAAAACGTTACGTACTATTACGTTATAACCTATAACGTTATAAGGTATTACGTTATAAAGAATAACGTTATATACTATTACGTTATAACGTATAACATTATATACTATTACTTTAAAACGTATAACGTTATATGATATCACCCTATATCGTACAATGAAATATACTATTATATTATAACGTGCGTCGATACGTTCTATTTCGTTATAATGTATAACGTTATATGCTATCTCCCTATTACGTATTATTTTGTATACTATTATGTTATATCGTACCACGTTACGTTCTATTACGTTATAACTTATGACGTTAAATACTATATCCTTATAACGTATAACGGTATATACTATTACTTTATAACGTATAACGTTATACACTATTACGTTCTAACGCATAAGGTTATATACTATGACGTATAACATTATATGCCATTACGTTCTAACGTATAACGTTATATACTATACGTTATAACGTATGACGTTAAATGGTATTACTTTATAATGTATAACGTTATATGCTATTACGGTATAAAGTATAACGTTTTATACTATTAGTTTATAACGCATAACGTTATAAGCTATCACAGTATAACGTATAATGTTATATGATATCACCCTATAACGTACTATTAAATATACTATTATGTTATAACGTGCGTCGTTACGTTCTATTTCGTTATAATGTATAACGTTATATACTGTTACGTTCTAACGCTTAACGTTAAACGCTATTACCCTACAACGTATAATATTATATAATATTATGTTATAACGTTTGACGTTACGTTCTGTTTCGTTATAACGTATAACGTTATATACTATAATCATATAACGTATAACGTTATAAGGTATTAATTTATAACGTACAACGTTATATTATATTACATTTTAACGTATTACGTTATATGCTATGATCTTATAACGTATAACGTTATATGCTATTACGTTATAAAGCATAACGTTATATGCTATCACACTATAACGTATAATGTTATATACTCCTACGTTATAACGTATGACGTTACGTTTTATTTCGTTATAACGTATTACGTTATATACTATTACGTTATAACGTATAACGTTATATACTATAACCTCATAACGTATAACGTTATATGCTATTACGTTATAAAGCATAACGTTATATGCTATCACACGATAACGTATAATGTTATATACACCTACGTTATAACGTATGACGTTACGTTCTATTTCATTATTACGTATTACGTTATATACTATTACGTTATAACGTATAACGTTATATACTATTTTCTCATAACGTATAACGTTATATTCTATTACGTTATAACGTATAACTTTATATGCTATCACCGTATAACGTATAATGTTATATACTATAACGTTATAACGTATAAGGTTGTATGATATTAACATATAACGTATAACATTATGTACCATTACGTTCTAACGATTAACGTTATATACTACACGTTGTAACGTATAACGTTAAATGGTATTACTTTATAATGTCTAACGTTATATGCTATTACCCGGAAACGTAAACGTTATATACTATACCCCTATAACGTATAACGTAATATGCTATTACGTTATATACAATAACCTTATAACGTATAACATTATATACTATTGCGTTCTAACGCGTAGCGTTAAACGCTATTACCCTACAACGTATGACGTTATATGCGATTATGTTATAACGTATAACGTTATATGCTATCACACTATAACGTGTAATATTATATACTATTACGTTATAACGTATAACGTTATATGCTATTTCGTTTTAACGTACAACGTTATATGCTATTTCGTTTTAACGTACAACGTTATATGCTATCACCCTATAAGGTATTATTTTATATACTATTATGTTATAACGCACAACGTTACGTTCTATTTCGTTATTACGTATAACGTTATATAATATTACGATATGACGAAAAACGTTAAATGGTATTAATTTATAACGTATACCATTATATGGTATTAAATTGTAACGCATAACGTTATAAGCTATCACACTATAACGTATACTATTACCTAATATTACGTTATAACGCTTGACGTTACGTTTTATTTCGTCATAACTTATAACGTTATAAACTATAATCTTATAACGTATAACGTTATATGCTATTACGTTATACAGCATAACGTTATATGCTATCACGCTATAACGTATAATGTTATTGTCACGTCGGAGGCACAAAAGATCGCGAAATTAACAAATCGCAGGTGATGTCCTCGCGCCGCGGCACGAATGAAATGATTCTTTCACAAATAGGGTGAAGGAAATAGAATTTGATACGCAAAGATCAATTTTATTATAGAGAATCCAGCAGAGTGACGGTTACAACAGATAGGTTCGAAATACTACAACAGACTGTATTTACGCTCGTTTGGGAAGGTCGCTCTACCGAGGATCTAGTCCCTTTAAAGGGGGTCTCGTTAGTCTATTGTTTCAACAGATGTGGCATTCATAGTGTTCGGTCTATTTATTTACTAAGCAGATGATTTCCTTGAGTGTGTGGCACGAGCAAAGTAATTTTGAACGTTGCAAGAAAAATTCTGTGGTTGCAGAATGGCAAGTGATGATTTACTTGTTTCTATTGGATATTGAATGCGTTTTGTAAATTGCTAACAAATAGTTATATATTAAAATATAACAAAATATATAATACATAATACAAATAAAAAATATATAGTATAAATATAAAATAAAATATATAATATATATAAATTAATTAAAAAAAATATATCTTAGGTAGTCCGAAAAGATTCTTTCGCTTCATAAGGTGATAATAGATGAACAACAATTTCTGTTTTATATTATTTTATTGAATTACGTGTGATCCATTTCGTTCTATTTCTATTATTATATTCGTGCATAATTCAATAAACTAATAAAAAACAAAAAAAAAAAAATTTTTTTTTTCTCAAATCTTACCAACTTACATTCAATTGGTTCGATACTTTTCGCTTAGGTAAAATTCTTTCAGTCGACACCAAATGGTAATTATTGACAGTAGTTTCAAATATTGACTATAGTTTCATGGTATAAGCAGGAACATCTGATAGTAATAAAATAAGTAATAACCCGAAAACGAAAAGAAGGACATATGCTGCGTACTTTCGGATTTTAGTATGTAAATCCGACGTTATCCCTCTGCTACCCCTCTCCTCCACCACCCCCGCCATAAACTCTGCCCTCGAACTGCGGAGGTGTTTTCATACAGATTTCCTCACGTAATAAGAAAACGGCAGAAAAGGATATGTTTAATTTTCTAAGTATTGTAGCTTAGGATTCATGTCAATAAAGGCCATTAACTCTGGTAGAAATTACCTATCCGAAGAAGAGTGCACATATCGTGTGCATGAAAAGGCTAACAATATATTAGGTTGTCCGAAAGGTTTCTTTTGTTTTATTTTCGTCTATATAGACTATCTAAAAATTACACCTAATGCGAGATTTGTTCTAATATTATCATCTTCTAATAATACTATGGCATTCTCATTTATAACAATTTTAAACATTTGATTTAATAGCAAATATAATCGTAACAGAGTTTACGTTTGTTTGATTTTAATGGATTTTAAAATAAGAAGCACGTATCTATTAATGTGAAATTTCTTCCATGATGTTTCAACGCGTTCTTTAGTACATTTAATTGTTAGAATTAAAGGTTTCAGAGGTAAGGGTTAAAATTTTTAATTAATTTAAAATCAGAAACATTGCATAATTAATCTCTCTTCTAAAGATTCTTCAAATTTCGTACATATCATAGAACAACAACAAAAATATTTCTTTCCTACCTTCAATTTCTTCCTCGTGTTTTCCCTTTCGAATTCGAGAACTCAATTTCGAATTCGAGACCTAATCTCAGAGCTTTGTTTGTCCTTCGGT
>NW_027212652.1:30000-35000 GCF_041682495.2 Bombus fervidus | reverse complement strand
CTCTCCTCGCAATGAGAACGAGACGCCCCGGGAGTGCGGGGCCGCATTGTCTCGCGGCCCATCCTCCCTCGATCGGACACGCGCAACCCACTCAGGGTGGGCACGCGCGCCGATTTTCACTTTCATTTCGCCTTTAGGTTTACAAGTCCCAATGACTCGCGTACATGTTAGACTCCTTGGTCCGTGTTTCAAGACGGGTCCTGAGAGTACCCAAAGCAATAGCGTCGCCGACCGGTAATCAGAGACTCGGCCAGTCCAAGAAATCCGCCAGCCAACAGCTGCCGACGCCCCAGCACGGAATTAAACTCCGTAAAAACTGAGAACGATCGACGATGCTTGCGGCGGTCTAGACGCACACACATTCGAGAATGGATTGGTTGCGGCCCGATACCGTCTAGTGTACCGTCGTGCAGTCGGCCGGGCGACCGAGGGTCTGCCGCGTGCGCCGAAGCGACGCGACAGTCACCCGCTCGGGCCGTAGACCGACACACAACGGGTCGCGACGTTCTACTAGGGGAGAAGTGCACGACTACGACGCCGGAGCGTTCGAATCGAAGGTGGCGTGCCCTCGCCAATGGAACCACGAAGGCCCACCCGGAGCATCGCTCACCAACGATCACCGACGCCGTCGACGATGAATCTCCCCATTCGATCTTTTGGGTTTCTCAGGTTTACCCCTGAACGGTTTCACGTACTCTTGAACTCTCTCTTCAAAGTTCTTTTCAACTTTCCCTCACGGTACTTGTTCGCTATCGGTCTCGTGGTTGTATTTAGCCTTAGATGGAGTTTACCACCAACTTAGGGCTGCACTCTCAAGCAACCCGACTCTAAGGAGAGATCCTCCCGAAACGCGTTCCGGTCACTACGGGCCTGGCACCCTCTGTGGGTACATGGCCCCATTCAAGATGGACTTGGACGCGGTTCGACGTCACGGGATAAACGGATCCTCCCGAACACTACATTTCCCAACGGCGGAACCGCGGGATTCAGTGCTGGGCTAATTCCTGTTCGCTCGCCGCTACTAAGGAAATCCTTGTTAGTTTCTTTTCCTCCGCTTAGTAATATGCTTAAATTCAGCGGGTGATCTCGCCTACTCTGAGGTCGCTTCAACGTCACGACACGGTGACAATTTTTTTTTTTCAAAGAAAAAAAAATTTCGTGCCATGTGGGCGCGATTCGAGAAAAGCAAGACGGTTTGATAACAATGCGACAGAGGGTCTTTATTTTTATTTCTCTCTCCGAGAATCGCCTCAAAGAGAAAAAAAAATAAAAAAAAAAAATTAATTCGAATAGAATCGAGAACCTTATATTCTATCTCGATCGAGAAACGTTTTATGCATCTCGCCAAAGTGCCTTTTAAACTTCGTTCGTCGTATCATGTTCGAGCTAAGACTCACGCAAGACACCCGTAACGATCTCCGGTTTTTAACGCCCGTCCTCTTTGTATAATATATATATATATATATACACGTGTTATGTATAATATATCTCCCGTAGCCGTTTCTCTCTTCTCGACGATTCCAGCGGTTCCTTGTTTTCGCCTGTTATTGCTGGCACAGAGATCGAACACGCGACATGTATATAACATATCGGTTTCTTTGCTCTGTACCAACGACGAAAACGCACGGGAACTCACGCAAGTGGAAAAGCGAGCGCGAGACGTACACAACGGGGTGAATTTATTACTCGGGGACTGGACGACCGGCGATACGTTAGGATGCGCGGTCCAGCGATAGACGACGAAGAGACATGGGATGACCAACGATCTCTTTTTCTCTAAAACTCGGAGCGCCGAATCGCCTTAAAGCAAAAAAAAATCACACGCGCGTACGTCGTACGTACGGCGCGTGTATACCTCGTCTCTAATCAAGTTTCGTTAGTCTTTCTCGAGCCTCGCCAAAGAGGATCGTTCTCTTCCTCTGCGCGATCTCTCCGTGCCAATGTCAGAGATTATTCTCTCTTTCGCACGACGACGAAAACGACTATTTTCGACGATCCGAACAACTTTGTAACGGACTCACATGCACATCTTAAAATCGGGTACAGAAACGTTGCGCAACACCGTGAGCTTTTCTCTTCTTCGTCACCCTTAAATATAGCCGATCGTAGACGCACGCTAGATCGTAACACACACTTTTCGTTGATTTCCGACGAACGTGGCTTTGGGCCAGGCGCGCGGGCAGAGAGATACGCGACCGACGGGGAAAAATTCGTCCCGATACATGTACGCGTACTCTCCGATCTCCGCGCAACGCTGGGGATCATCTCCCTAAGTCATCAGCGTTCGAAGAAATCTCGTGTGTCCGTTCCCGGATCTACGGCTTTCTCTGGGTTCACGAAGAACAGAAAAAAGCACAGAGGATGAAAAACGCAACGACGACCCATCGATGCGACGGTCCTCGTTGTCTTCTCGTCAGTCGTCTCGCGCCTGCAGAATACATCTCTGCCGCACGAACAGACGGAGTGGGTATTCGATCCCTGGGGCTGTACGAGTAAAAACATCTTGATGAAAAGACGGTTGTGTTTCTTTAAGGCACACAGTTTTTCGTTACGCCACCAAGTTTAGGTTTAGGTTTTAATATCTTGGTTCTCTTTTCTCTCCTCTCTCGACTGACTTTGTTCAAAAATATTTTTGCTTTCTCTCAGTCTCGCCAAAAATTCATTTAAGACGACGTCGGGGGCGCGGTCATTCGTGCTTATCGAAGACTAACAAAACGTAGCAGAGGCTGATACAAAAAGAAAAAAAAAATCGGCCACGAAGAAAACTCGCTCTGTGTATCTCGATAACCGCGTCGACGACGACGGTTCTCTCCGCGCTCTTTTAATTCGTATCCTTCTTCTTGCGCTTCGTCCGACTCAGAAACGTTCGTAAAACACGAACGACGGCGGGTTGTCAAGCCAAGAAGGGACAGAGAAGAGACGGAGGTAGTTTTGCGAGTCTCCCGTGAACGCGATAGATTTTTCATATATATTTGTATCGAGAGCATGCGTACGCCGGTCTCCACACGATCCAGCGACGAACGCCGACGAACGTCCAACAATCGCTCGTACGTCGCGTACGAGCCCTCGACCGCTCTTTAATTCGTATTCTTTTGCTTGGCGCTCGTCCTCCGACTCGGAAACGTTCGTTTAAAGATAAAACGAACGACGGCGGGCTGTCGACGAGGCAAGAAAGAACAGAGAGAGACGGACCGAGAGCAACGATACGCAACGCAAGCAGTCTTAGGTTTACGTGAGCAACCCTCAGCCAGGCGTGGTCCAGGAATTGTATCCGTGGACCGCAATGTGCGTTCGAAATGTCGATGTTCATGTGTCCTGCAGTTCACACGTTGACGCGCAATTAGCTGCGTTCTTCATCGACCCACGAGCCAAGTGATCCACCGTTCAGGGTAATCGTTTATGCATGGATTTTTGTTTGTGTACTCAGGTTTTTGTACTCTTATTCTCGGTTCGAAAGAAGCCGATATCCGACAAACGTCCGACCAACGGGAATCGAACGCGCGGAAGTCGCCATATGATTGACGACACGAAAATACGTTCGAAAACGAAATCGGACGGACTGCGCGACGACACACGCAGCCCGCCGACCGGGCGTAAAGTGCATTATAATATATAACAACCAACGAGATCGAAGCTCCGTTCGTCAGGAAACGACGGGGATATAACACCCGATTCTGAATCCTCTGTACAGCACACGATCTCGCGAAGAAAGCGCACGGTGGCTAGCCCATGATATATATATATGTTCGTTCCTCTCGTCCAGTTATTCGAAGCAAACAGCCGATATGCATCTCCATCGTTCGGGTAAAAAAAAATCGATGGGACGCGCACGGTCGTAGTCTTCCTCGCGCGGTCGTTTCTTCCCGATAGCCAGAAGCAGAGTTTGAAAAACTCTAGCGACGGAACGAGGCATTAGACTCTCGACAACGAGGATAGAGAGACGGCCGGCGATCCCCTCTGAATCGACTTCGGTGGTTCAGGTAAAAATAAAAAAAATCGATGGGACGCGCACGGTCGTCGTTCCTCTTCCTCGCGCGCGGTCTATTCTTCCCGATAGCCAGAAGCAGAGTTTGAAAAACTCTAGCGACGGAACGAGGCATTAGACTCGCGACAACGAGGATAGAGAGACGGCCGGCGGTCCCCTCTGAATCCACTTTGGTCGCTCAGGTAAAAATAAAAAAAAATTCGAAAGGGACGCGCACGGTCGTCCTTCCTCTTCCTCGCGCGGTCTTTTCTTCCCGATAGCCAGAAGCAGAGTTTGAAAAACTCTAGCGACGGAACGAGGCATTAGACTCTCGACAACGAGGATAGAGAGACGGCCGGCGGTCCCCTCCGAACGGATGGCGACAACGACGACTAAAGCGCGAAAAATCGCGACGAAAAGGAACGCATCTCCGTTCAGGTGTATGTGTGTGCGTGCGTTTAAAAAAAATTCGATGGGACTCGCAGCCATCGGCCTCGCGCGGTCGTTTCTTCCCGATATCCAGAAGCAGAGTTTGAAAAACTCTAGCGACGGAACGAGGCATATGACTCACGACAACGAGGATATGGACAGGCGGTCCCCTCTGAACGGGTCGACGAGACGATGGTAAAAGAGACGAACCGGACGAAACTTCCGTCGATCAGGTAAAAATAAAAAAAAATTCGATGGGACGCGCACGGTCGTCGTCGTCGTCTTCCTCGCGCGGTCGTTTCTTCCCGATAGCCAGAAGCAGAGTTTGAAAAACTCTAGCGACGGAACGAGGCATATGACTCACGACAACGAGGATAGAGAGACGGCCGGCGGTCCCCTCTGAATCGACTTCGGTGGTTCAGGTAAAAATAAAAAAAATCGATGGGACGCGCACGGTCGTCCTTCCTCTTCCTCGCGCGCGCGGTCTATTCTTCCCGATAGCCAGAAGCAGAGTTTGAAAAACTCTAGCGACGGAACGAGGCATTAGACTCGCGAGGATAGAGAGACGGCCGGCGGTCCCCTCCGAACCAACTTCGTCTAGTTAAGA
>NW_027212652.1:22500-25000 GCF_041682495.2 Bombus fervidus | reverse complement strand
TACCGGTCCAGAATGAGACAAAGTTCCAAAGGCCCGGTCGTATCCGTCCGTTTTTTTTTAACCTTCCACGGACGAAATAAACGTTTAATCCCGACGTAAAATACAATAATATAGCGATTTATATAAAAATATTCATACCTCATAACGCTTTTTAACGAAATAACTCGAAAAAACTTTTCGGTCCGAAATTTTTCTAAGTCCCTACGTACCGCTCGAGAATGCGACTAAGTTCCAACGTCCCGGACGAGTTCGCACTTTTTTTATATAACTTTCCAGCGACGAAATAAACGCTTAATCCCGACGTAAAAAGTCATTTTAAAGCGATTTATGCAAGAATATTCGCACCTTATAACGCTTTTAAGCGAAAAAATTCGAAAAAACGGTTCGATTAAAAATTTTTTTTTAACGTTTTCGGGACGAAATAAACGTTTAATCCCGACGTAAAATATAATAATATAGCGATTTATATAAAAATATTCATACCTCATAACGCTTTTTAACGAAATAACTCGAAAAAACTTTTCGGTCCGAAATTTTTCTAAGTCCCTACGTCCCGGCCGGGGGATCGACGAAGTGCCAACCTCCCGGTCATGTCGGTCCGGAGGGGGCAATTTTTAAAAAAAATAAAACGAAATCGTTACGTTCGACTAGAATTCGTCGAACCGTAACGATTTCTATAAAAATATTCATACCTTATAACGCTTTTAAGCGAAATAACTCGAAATAACTTTTTGGACCGGAATTTTTCCAAGTCCCTACGTACCGCTCGAGAATGAGACTAAGTTCCAACGTCTCGGGCGCGATCGTAAATTTTTTACGGCACCTTGCGGGGACGAAATAAACCCTTAATCCCGATGTAAAACGTCATTCTAAAGCGATTTATGCAAGAATATTCGCACCTTATAACGCTTTTAAGCGAAAAAATTCGAAAAAACGGTTCGATTAAAAATTTTTTTTTAACGTTCTCGGGACGAAATAAACGCTTAATCCCGACGTAGAAATACATAATATTCCCATTTATATAAAAATATTCATACCTCGTAACGCTTTTTAGCGAAATAACTCGAAATAACTTTTTGGACCGGAATTTTTCTAAGTCCCTACGTACCGGCCGGGGGATCGACGAAGTGCCAACCGCCCGGTCATGTCGGTCCGGAAGGGGCAATTTTTTAAAAAAATAAAACGAAATCGTTACGTTCGACTAGAATTCGTCGAACCATAACGATTTCTATAAAAATATTCACACCTTACAACGCTTTTAAGCGAGATAACTCGAAATAACTTTTCGGTCGAAAATTTTTCTAAGTCCCAACGTACCGCTCGAGAATGAGACTAAGTTCCAACGTCTCGGGCGCGATCGTAAATTTTTTACGGCACCTTTCGGGGACGAAATAAACCCTTAATCCCGATGTAAAACGTCATTTTAAAGCGATTTATGCACAAATATTAGCACCTTGTAACGCTTTTAAGCGAAAAAATTCGAAAAAACGGTTCGATTTAAAAATTTTTTTTAAAGTTCTCGGGACGAAATAAACGCTTAATCCCGACGTAGGAATACATGATATTCCCATTTATGTAAAAATATATACGCATCACAACGCTTTTAAGCGAAATAACTGGAAATAACCGTTCGGTACGAAAATTTTTCAAAGTCAGACGGGCTCTCGAGCGTTGCTCGCTCGCTGCGCTCGCTCGAAAAAAAAACTAGCCCAACCCAAAACCAATCCCTTTTTCGCGTTCGTTCCTCGATTTCTCTTAAAATCGGAGAAACTGGCGGGATCGGTTTTGGGTTGGGCTAGTATAAGTTCGAGCGAGCGCAGCGAGCGAGCAACGATCGCGACCGTTACTTCGTACGTCCACGGTATATTTTCGTTACGTTAATTTTTCGTTACTTTCGTCTCGTTTCTTGGATCGATCGAGAGCGGTTTGGTCGATGGTGAAAGAAGGAAAAAACGAGAGAACGAAAAGTAAAAGAGGAGCGAGCGCGCGTCTCGCCGTACGAATATCGTCGTCGTTCGTACGTACGTACGTACGTACCTTAAGAATATCGTACGTACCCCGGCGCTGACCCGCGATGCGGGGGGTTGGGGGGGGGGGGGAGTGGCGCCCGGGCACGCCCTCGAGACGTTATCTCTATTGGATTTAAAGGAAAAAAAAATCGCTACGTACGACCATCGTTCGCATCGACGGCCGTACGTAGCGAAATTGTGTTTGGAATTAAATTGTCGATTCCAGCGGAGTATTGGTTTTTGCTTGAAAACGACAAAGTCCAGCGGCGTATTGCTTTTTTTTTTATGCCAACGACAAAGTCCAGCGGCGTATTGCTTTTGAATCGCACTCGACGAAAATTGATTTAAAGGAAAAAAAATCGCTACGTACGACCATCTAAGGCCGTACGCAGCGAAATTCCTTTTTCAAGCGCACGCGACAAAGTCCAGCGGCGTATTGCTTTTGCGGGCATACTTAAAAAATTCAAAGTCCAGCGGCGTATTGCTTTTGC
>NW_027212652.1:12500-17500 GCF_041682495.2 Bombus fervidus | reverse complement strand
ACTCTCTCTTCAAAGTTCTTTTCAACTTTCCCTCACGGTACTTGTTCGCTATCGGTCTCGTGGTTGTATTTAGCCTTAGATGGAGTTTACCACCAACTTAGGGCTGCACTCTCAAGCAACCCGACTCTAAGGAGAGATCCTCCCGAAACGCGTTCCGGTCACTACGGGCCTGGCACCCTCTGTGGGTACATGGCCCCATTCAAGATGGACTTGGACGCGGTTCGACGTCACGGGATAAACGGATCCTCCCGAACACTACATTTCCCAACGGCGGAACCGCGGGATTCAGTGCTGGGCTAATTCCTGTTCGCTCGCCGCTACTAAGGAAATCCTTGTTAGTTTCTTTTCCTCCGCTTAGTAATATGCTTAAATTCAGCGGGTGATCTCGCCTACTCTGAGGTCGCTTCAACGTCACGACACGGTGACAATTTTTTTTTTTCAAAGAAAAAAAAATTTCGTGCCATGTGGGCGCGATTCGAGAAAAGCAAGACGGTTTGATAACAATGCGACAGAGGGTCTTTATTTTTATTTCTCTCTCCGAGAATCGCCTCAAAGAGAAAAAAAAATAAAAAAAAAAAATTAATTCGAATAGAATCGAGAACCTTATATTCTATCTCGATCGAGAAACGTTTTATGCATCTCGCCAAAGTGCCTTTTAAACTTCGTTCGTCGTATCATGTTCGAGCTAAGACTCACGCAAGACACCCGTAACGATCTCCGGTTTTTAACGCCCGTCCTCTTTGTATAATATATATATATATATATACACGTGTTATGTATAATATATCTCCCGTAGCCGTTTCTCTCTTCTCGACGATTCCAGCGGTTCCTTGTTTTCGCCTGTTATTGCTGGCACAGAGATCGAACACGCGACATGTATATAACATATCGGTTTCTTTGCTCTGTACCAACGACGAAAACGCACGGGAACTCACGCAAGTGGAAAAGCGAGCGCGAGACGTACACAACGGGGTGAATTTATTACTCGGGGACTGGACGACCGGCGATACGTTAGGATGCGCGGTCCAGCGATAGACGACGAAGAGACATGGGATGACCAACGATCTCTTTTTCTCTAAAACTCGGAGCGCCGAATCGCCTTAAAGCAAAAAAAAATCACACGCGCGTACGTCGTACGTACGGCGCGTGTATACCTCGTCTCTAATCAAGTTTCGTTAGTCTTTCTCGAGCCTCGCCAAAGAGGATCGTTCTCTTCCTCTGCGCGATCTCTCCGTGCCAATGTCAGAGATTATTCTCTCTTTCGCACGACGACGAAAACGACTATTTTCGACGATCCGAACAACTTTGTAACGGACTCACATGCACATCTTAAAATCGGGTACAGAAACGTTGCGCAACACCGTGAGCTTTTCTCTTCTTCGTCACCCTTAAATATAGCCGATCGTAGACGCACGCTAGATCGTAACACACACTTTTCGTTGATTTCCGACGAACGTGGCTTTGGGCCAGGCGCGCGGGCAGAGAGATACGCGACCGACGGGGAAAAATTCGTCCCGATACATGTACGCGTACTCTCCGATCTCCGCGCAACGCTGGGGATCATCTCCCTAAGTCATCAGCGTTCGAAGAAATCTCGTGTGTCCGTTCCCGGATCTACGGCTTTCTCTGGGTTCACGAAGAACAGAAAAAAGCACAGAGGATGAAAAACGCAACGACGACCCATCGATGCGACGGTCCTCGTTGTCTTCTCGTCAGTCGTCTCGCGCCTGCAGAATACATCTCTGCCGCACGAACAGACGGAGTGGGTATTCGATCCCTGGGGCTGTACGAGTAAAAACATCTTGATGAAAAGACGGTTGTGTTTCTTTAAGGCACACAGTTTTTCGTTACGCCACCAAGTTTAGGTTTAGGTTTTAATATCTTGGTTCTCTTTTCTCTCCTCTCTCGACTGACTTTGTTCAAAAATATTTTTGCTTTCTCTCAGTCTCGCCAAAAATTCATTTAAGACGACGTCGGGGGCGCGGTCATTCGTGCTTATCGAAGACTAACAAAACGTAGCAGAGGCTGATACAAAAAGAAAAAAAAAATCGGCCACGAAGAAAACTCGCTCTGTGTATCTCGATAACCGCGTCGACGACGACGGTTCTCTCCGCGCTCTTTTAATTCGTATCCTTCTTCTTGCGCTTCGTCCGACTCAGAAACGTTCGTAAAACACGAACGACGGCGGGTTGTCAAGCCAAGAAGGGACAGAGAAGAGACGGAGGTAGTTTTGCGAGTCTCCCGTGAACGCGATAGATTTTTCATATATATTTGTATCGAGAGCATGCGTACGCCGGTCTCCACACGATCCAGCGACGAACGCCGACGAACGTCCAACAATCGCTCGTACGTCGCGTACGAGCCCTCGACCGCTCTTTAATTCGTATTCTTTTGCTTGGCGCTCGTCCTCCGACTCGGAAACGTTCGTTTAAAGATAAAACGAACGACGGCGGGCTGTCGACGAGGCAAGAAAGAACAGAGAGAGACGGACCGAGAGCAACGATACGCAACGCAAGCAGTCTTAGGTTTACGTGAGCAACCCTCAGCCAGGCGTGGTCCAGGAATTGTATCCGTGGACCGCAATGTGCGTTCGAAATGTCGATGTTCATGTGTCCTGCAGTTCACACGTTGACGCGCAATTAGCTGCGTTCTTCATCGACCCACGAGCCAAGTGATCCACCGTTCAGGGTAATCGTTTATGCATGGATTTTTGTTTGTGTACTCAGGTTTTTGTACTCTTATTCTCGGTTCGAAAGAAGCCGATATCCGACAAACGTCCGACCAACGGGAATCGAACGCGCGGAAGTCGCCATATGATTGACGACACGAAAATACGTTCGAAAACGAAATCGGACGGACTGCGCGACGACACACGCAGCCCGCCGACCGGGCGTAAAGTGCATTATAATATATAACAACCAACGAGATCGAAGCTCCGTTCGTCAGGAAACGACGGGGATATAACACCCGATTCTGAATCCTCTGTACAGCACACGATCTCGCGAAGAAAGCGCACGGTGGCTAGCCCATGATATATATATATGTTCGTTCCTCTCGTCCAGTTATTCGAAGCAAACAGCCGATATGCATCTCCATCGTTCGGGTAAAAAAAAATCGATGGGACGCGCACGGTCGTAGTCTTCCTCGCGCGGTCGTTTCTTCCCGATAGCCAGAAGCAGAGTTTGAAAAACTCTAGCGACGGAACGAGGCATTAGACTCTCGACAACGAGGATAGAGAGACGGCCGGCGATCCCCTCTGAATCGACTTCGGTGGTTCAGGTAAAAATAAAAAAAATCGATGGGACGCGCACGGTCGTCGTTCCTCTTCCTCGCGCGCGGTCTATTCTTCCCGATAGCCAGAAGCAGAGTTTGAAAAACTCTAGCGACGGAACGAGGCATTAGACTCGCGACAACGAGGATAGAGAGACGGCCGGCGGTCCCCTCTGAATCCACTTTGGTCGCTCAGGTAAAAATAAAAAAAAATTCGAAAGGGACGCGCACGGTCGTCCTTCCTCTTCCTCGCGCGGTCTTTTCTTCCCGATAGCCAGAAGCAGAGTTTGAAAAACTCTAGCGACGGAACGAGGCATTAGACTCTCGACAACGAGGATAGAGAGACGGCCGGCGGTCCCCTCCGAACGGATGGCGACAACGACGACTAAAGCGCGAAAAATCGCGACGAAAAGGAACGCATCTCCGTTCAGGTGTATGTGTGTGCGTGCGTTTAAAAAAAATTCGATGGGACTCGCAGCCATCGGCCTCGCGCGGTCGTTTCTTCCCGATATCCAGAAGCAGAGTTTGAAAAACTCTAGCGACGGAACGAGGCATATGACTCACGACAACGAGGATATGGACAGGCGGTCCCCTCTGAACGGGTCGACGAGACGATGGTAAAAGAGACGAACCGGACGAAACTTCCGTCGATCAGGTAAAAATAAAAAAAAATTCGATGGGACGCGCACGGTCGTCGTCGTCGTCTTCCTCGCGCGGTCGTTTCTTCCCGATAGCCAGAAGCAGAGTTTGAAAAACTCTAGCGACGGAACGAGGCATATGACTCACGACAACGAGGATAGAGAGACGGCCGGCGGTCCCCTCTGAATCGACTTCGGTGGTTCAGGTAAAAATAAAAAAAATCGATGGGACGCGCACGGTCGTCCTTCCTCTTCCTCGCGCGCGCGGTCTATTCTTCCCGATAGCCAGAAGCAGAGTTTGAAAAACTCTAGCGACGGAACGAGGCATTAGACTCGCGAGGATAGAGAGACGGCCGGCGGTCCCCTCCGAACCAACTTCGTCTAGTTAAGAATCGTTACTCTTTACCATCACTCGCACTGGTATATATCTTTTCGGGCCAACATCCACGCAATGCGTTTTCGTTCTAGGTTACCCGATCCACGAGTACGAACGTACAACGTGGTTTCGTTTTGTCGAACATCGTATATCGTTCGCCGTTGAAACGAACGACAACGAAACGACATAGGAAGAACGAACGCCCTTTGGGTAGGAAGCACGTTTCGAGGAACGACGAGAGTTTGGAGAGACGCGCGAGATAGCTGGAGACGCGCAGATATAGGTATCCATGGATCTTCGAAGAGAACCTTCGAAGATATATAATTCGGTATCCTTTTTTTCTGCGGCTCGCTATTCGCGTTCTTTCGCTCTCGTCGACGACTCGTTATAGACGCTTCGTTCGATCCCAAAGAGCAGTCTTCCTTATGTCCCGTTGCTAGGAGGTGAGGCCTACGCAACGCAACTACGAAATATAGAAGAGGTGTGAGCAGTGATCTCTCCGACACGAGGCACTTTAGAGATTTTAGTTTATATATTATATTGTTCGTTCGTTGGATTTCCACGATGCAAATACGAAATACGAGATCGTGACGGCGGGTCTTTCTGTGTACGACCTCACGCAGGCGCCTCGATCGCATTTCTCATTACACGTGGTTTCCACTGTAACTTTTAGTTTTTTCGATATGTGTTCAGCTCAAGTTCCCTCACATATCGTT
>NW_027212652.1:5000-10000 GCF_041682495.2 Bombus fervidus | reverse complement strand
CAGAGTGTCGTAGGTGGGTCCGTAACACCGTACGACGAGACTTTTCGTTCTTAGTGAACGTTCGACGACACCCTTTTAATTCCCGTTGTAACGTCGAACGCCACTACTCTCTCTCCTCTCATTTCGCCACTCTCTTTACTTTCTTTCGTTCGTTTGATTGTTTGTGTGGAATATTTTAAGATCATTCTGTTCATAGGATCATTCTGTAAGAATGGTTTGTTGGTTGAACGAATATGCCTTAGCGGTAAAAAGCACGTAAACTGCATGCTGAACGTACCGTCCTCGTAAGAAACATATTCGTTCGTTCTTTTGATATTCTCCAATCAGAAAGAACGCACTTCCTAAAAGGTAGTACGCTCCCCATTAGCCTTTCGTATGTTTAAAACGTACTGCGTACGCTATAACATAAGTTTTGGAACGGTCTCTGCCGAACCAGCATGAATTGATACTCAGTTAGTAACAAGCACACTGCCCTAACTTTTTTTAAAGTTAGTGCGAGCATACAGGATCCAGCTTCCCGACTAAGGGGAACCTTGCCACGTTATTTGGTCATTACGTCCAGGACAGCGACCCGCGGCGCAGCAGTGTAGAGAAAGAGTCGATACGAGAACGAAGGAACAGTCGAGAAATAGCAAAAAAGTTCACTAAGACTCGAGGAGCGGTGACTGAATTCTCAACCGAGGCCGTAGAATAGCCACGCGCTCGACGCTGTTCCGTCCGGACCGTCCGACTCGACGTGTCTCTTATAGATACCAAAGCGCCGGCCGGACGGTCGGCGCCGGCCGGGCCAGCGGCCGGGCGCTTACCATGTAAAACCTCCGTTAGAGCGTACCGTCGGACTTAGTCTCTGAAACGCTCGACCACTTTTTTCGAATAAACTACCCTTAGAAAACATCCTATCGTCGAGATATTTTAACGCACCGCTTATTTTAATATTTCAAACGAGTTTTTATCGAAAAATTTAATTTTTTTTTTTTTTTCAAAATCGCATCAGTAAACCACCTCTTTTAACGAATACGGACAAAAACCACGTTCTTAATCGATTAGAACACGTTAAAACAACGAGAAATATGCAAAAAAATATATACCTTGCAACGTTAATTAACGAAAAAATTAAACAAATATCGCAGTCGTGTCAGTTCGACGGACACTAATTTTTTAAAAAATTCGAAAAAAACGTTTAATCCAGTTGTATTTAATAGAGATATAACCGTTTCTGCAAAAATATTTATACCTTATAACGCTTTTTAACGAAATAACTCGAAATAAGCTTTTCGGACTTTTCCGCCGGCCGAAATTTTTCTAAGTCCCAACGTACCGTCGGACTTAGTCTCTGAAACGCTCGACCACTTTGTTCCAATAAAGTACCGTTATAAAACGTCCTATCGTCGAGATATTTTAACGCACCGCTTATTTTAATATTTTAAACGAGTTTTTATCGAAAAATTTAATTTTTTTTTTTTTTCAAAATCGCATCAGTAAACCACCTCTTTTAACGAATACGGACAAAAACCACGTTCTTAATCGATTAGAACACGTTGAAACAACGAGAAATATGCAAAAAAATATATACCTTGCAACGTTAATTAACGAAATAATTAAACAAATATCGCAGTCGTGTCAGTTCGTCGAACACAAATTTTTTAAAAAATTCGAAAAAACGTTTAATCCAGTTGTATTTAATAGAGATATAACCGTTTCCGCAAAAATATTTATACCTTATAACGCTTTTTAACGAAATAACTCGAAATAAGTATTTCGGACTTTTCCGCCGGCCGAAATTTTTCTAAGTCCCAACGTACCGGTCCAGAATGAGACAAAGTTCCAAAGGCCCGGTCGTATCCGTCCGTTTTTTTTTAACCTTCCACGGACGAAATAAACGTTTAATCCCGACGTAAAATACAATAATATAGCGATTTATATAAAAATATTCATACCTCATAACGCTTTTTAACGAAATAACTCGAAAAAACTTTTCGGTCCGAAATTTTTCTAAGTCCCTACGTACCGCTCGAGAATGCGACTAAGTTCCAACGTCCCGGACGAGTTCGCACTTTTTTTATATAACTTTCCAGCGACGAAATAAACGCTTAATCCCGACGTAAAAAGTCATTTTAAAGCGATTTATGCAAGAATATTCGCACCTTATAACGCTTTTAAGCGAAAAAATTCGAAAAAACGGTTCGATTAAAAATTTTTTTTTAACGTTTTCGGGACGAAATAAACGTTTAATCCCGACGTAAAATATAATAATATAGCGATTTATATAAAAATATTCATACCTTATAACACTTTTAAGCGAAATAACTCGAAAAAACTTTTCGGTCGAAAATTTTTCTAAGTCCCTACGTACCGGTGGAGAGTATGACAAAGTCCGACGGGCCGAGTCGCGTCGGTCCACTATTTTTTTTTAACGTTTTCGGGACCAAATAAACGTTTAATCCCGACGTAAAATACAATAATATAGCGATTTATATAAAAATATTCATACCTTATAACACTTTTAAGCGAAATAACTCGAAAAAACTTTTCGGTCGAAAATTTTTCTAAGTCCCTACGTACCGGTCCAGAATGAGACTAAGTTCCAACGTCCCGGGCGCGATCATACTTTTTTTATATAACTTTTCAGCGACGAAATAAACGCTTAATACCGACGTAAAACGTCATTTTAAAGCGATTTATGCAAGAATATTCGCACCTTATAACGCTTTTAAGCGAAAAAATTCGAAAAAACGGTTCGATTAAAAATTTTTTTTTAACGTTTTCGGGACGAAATAAACGTTTAATCCCGACGTAAAATATAATAATATAGCGATTTATATAAAAATATTCATACCTTATAACACTTTTAAGCGAAATAACTCGAAAAAACTTTTCGGTCGAAAATTTTTCTAAGTCCCTACGTACCGGTGGAGAGTATGACAAAGTCCGACGGGCCGAGTCGCGTCGGTCCACTATTTTTTTTTAACGTTTTCAGGACCAAATAAACGTTTAATCCCGACGTAAAATATAATAATATAGCGATTTATATAAAAATATTCATACCTCATAACGCTTTTTAACGAAATAACTCGAAAAAACTTTTCGGTCGAAAATTTTTCTAAGTCCCAACGTACCGGTCCAGAATGAGACTAAGTTCCAACGTCCCGGACGAGTTCGTACTTTTTTTATATAACTTTCCAGCGACGAAATAAACGCTTAATCCCGACGTAAAACGTCATTTTAAAGCGATTTATGCAAGAATATTCGCACCTTATAACGCTTTTAAGCGAAAAAATTCGAAAAAACGGTTCGATTAAAAATTTTTTTTT
Source organism: Bombus fervidus (assembly GCF_041682495.2). Lineage (NCBI taxonomy): Eukaryota > Metazoa > Arthropoda > Insecta > Hymenoptera > Apidae > Bombus > Bombus fervidus. Next base: position 6,689 of record NW_027212652.1, on the reverse strand, counting down.
AAAGTTCTCGGGACGAAATAAACGCTTAATCCCGACGTAGAAATACATAATATTGCTATTTATGTAAAAATATATACGCATCATAACGCGTTTTAGCGAAATAACTCGAAATAACTTTTTGGACCGGAATTTTTCTAAGTCCCTACGTCCCGGCCGGGGGATCGACGAAGTGCCAACCTCCCGGTCATGTCGGTCCGGAGGGGGCAATTTTTAAAAAAATAAAACGAAATCGTTACGTTCGACTAGAATTCGTCGAACCGTAACGATTTCTATAAAAATATTCATACCTTATAACGCTTTTAAGCGAAATAACTCGAAATAACTTTTTGGACCGGAATTTTTCCAAGTCCCTACGTACCGCTCGAGAATGAGACTAAGTTCCAACGTCTCGGGCGCGATCGTAAATTTTTTACGGCACCTTGCGGGGACGAAATAAACCCTTAATCCCGATGTAAAACGTCATTCTAAAGCGATTTATGCAAGAATATTCGCACCTTATAACGCTTTTAAGCGAAAAAATTCGAAAAAACGGTTCGATTAAAAATTTTTTTTTAACGTTCTCGGGACGAAATAAACGCTTAATCCCGACGTAGAAATACATAATATTCCCATTTATATAAAAATATTCATACCTCGTAACGCTTTTTAGCGAAATAACTCGAAATAACTTTTTGGACCGGAATTTTTCTAAGTCCCTACGTACCGGCCGGGGGATCGACGAAGTGCCAACCGCCCGGTCATGTCGGTCCGGAAGGGGCAATTTTTTAAAAAAATAAAACGAAATCGTTACGTTCGACTAGAATTCGTCGAACCATAACGATTTCTATAAAAATATTCACACCTTACAACGCTTTTAAGCGAGATAACTCGAAATAACTTTTCGGTCGAAAATTTTTCTAAGTCCCAACGTACCGCTCGAGAATGAGACTAAGTTCCAACGTCTCGGGCGCGATCGTAAATTTTTTACGGCACCTTTCGGGGACGAAATAAACCCTTAATCCCGATGTAAAACGTCATTTTAAAGCGATTTATGCACAAATATTAGCACCTTGTAACGCTTTTAAGCGAAAAAATTCGAAAAAACGGTTCGATTTAAAAATTTTTTTTAAAGTTCTCGGGACGAAATAAACGCTTAATCCCGACGTAGGAATACATGATATTCCCATTTATGTAAAAATATATACGCATCACAACGCTTTTAAGCGAAATAACTGGAAATAACCGTTCGGTACGAAAATTTTTCAAAGTCAGACGGGCTCTCGAGCGTTGCTCGCTCGCTGCGCTCGCTCGAAAAAAAAACTAGCCCAACCCAAAACCAATCCCTTTTTCGCGTTCGTTCCTCGATTTCTCTTAAAATCGGAGAAACTGGCGGGATCGGTTTTGGGTTGGGCTAGTATAAGTTCGAGCGAGCGCAGCGAGCGAGCAACGATCGCGACCGTTACTTCGTACGTCCACGGTATATTTTCGTTACGTTAATTTTTCGTTACTTTCGTCTCGTTTCTTGGATCGATCGAGAGCGGTTTGGTCGATGGTGAAAGAAGGAAAAAACGAGAGAACGAAAAGTAAAAGAGGAGCGAGCGCGCGTCTCGCCGTACGAATATCGTCGTCGTTCGTACGTACGTACGTACGTACCTTAAGAATATCGTACGTACCCCGGCGCTGACCCGCGATGCGGGGGGTTGGGGGGGG